>NC_047111.1:3550331-3851879 GCF_902500255.1 Thalassophryne amazonica
CTAACCAAAACATATTATGTGGATGATACTTATCTTCATCATATTGGACGGGGATGTAATTATACAGGCTCCTGTCCATGGGGAACGGATGAATCATGTGCTTATGTTAGTAAGTTTTTGCTACCACCTGTAAATGGTACTCTGGTGTATGATGACATCTATTGGCTTTGTGGTTCCAGACTGTACATGAGTCTCCCACCAAATTGGGGTGGTGTGTGTGCACCTACCCAGGTGACTGACCATACATATGTGGTAGTGCCAAGGACCTCCACAGAGAAGAATGGCAGCACCAGACGGAGGAGATCGATATACCCAGATGTGTTACCACATGATCACATGTGGGGCTCGGATGTACCAAAGGACCAAAAATTGTGGTCTGTAGGAGATAAAATAGCACATTCATTGTTCCCCTGGATAGGAGTGGTAAAAAATTCATTAATGATTGAAACTGAATTATCGATTGGGTCTGTTCATGAATGTAACTGAGAAAATAGTAGCAGCTCAAAACACTGAAATAGATGCTTTACGTACCATGGTGATGCAAAATCGCATGGTTTTAGACTTGCTTACTGGTTCACAAGGAGGAGTTTGTGTTCTGCTGAACACAACATGCTGTACTTTCATCCCAGACTTCATTCATTCAGTGGATGTGCAGGACGCATTGGAAGAGCTGAATAAACTTCGTGATGCAATGCATAAAAACACCCTAGCCGTGAGCCGGTGGAATCCCTGGTCCTGGTTGACTTCAGGACCATGGTGGCAGTTACTATTGAAAATGGTGACACCAGTTATTATAGTCCTAATTCTGATTGGACTTTGCATGTGTTGTGTGATCCCTTGTATCAAAACAATGGTTGGCAAAATGGTGTCAAATACATTTGTACAGTGTAATCTGGCTTTCCAACAAACTATGCCAAAATATCAAGCATTGAAACAGTCAGACCTTAGTGGAGAAAACTGTAATGACTGTACTGAGAATTATGATGATATTGAAAAGCTAACAACTCCAGTTCAAGCTTGAACTGTTGACGTGATGAGTTAACACACTCTTAGCCTATGAAGCTTTAGCTGAAAATGTAATAAGACAATTGGTTAAAGTGGACAAATTTTCTATTGAAGTGTGTTTTGGACATGACAACCTTATGTAAATAAATGATAAACAGGGAGGATTATGTCAAGGATTTTATACAGTTCATGCTCTTATTATCATTTATTTTCTTTAGTTTATGCTTATATTATTATTTATTTTCTTATAGTTTATGCTTATTATTTTTCCTCTTTGTGAGAAGAGGAGGTTTTAGAAAGAAAGACTTGTCTGCATTCTTCATGGTTGAGCAAACTATTTTTCATTTTGCCTTATCCTGCTTTGACGAGCCACAAGGCTCATGTTGCAGGAATGGAAGGTTTCAGCCGTTACCTTGCTTTGCTATCACCCTCTTGCAGACATGACTCATGTGTAACCTCTCCCGACTGTCCTTGTTTGTTTTTTCTCATGTTGATGAACTAAATAAAAGGCTGGGCCAGAGGAGGAGATTTTAGGAGAGCTTTGTGGCTGAGCACTTACAAGCTGCTTCATTGTTCTCCTCTGCGCAGAGCAAAAAATATATATTTGTCTCTCTCTGACTGGTTTCTTTTCAGTGTTTGTGCCTCTCATTTCTTTAAAAACAGGGTGCAAACCCAACAATTTCTTCTTTGTAAACAATCATTCTGCAGTGGATTAATTTTACATTTCCTCTTTGTAAACAATCAGTCTGAAGTGGATTCAATTTACATTTCCTCTTTGTACAGTCTGAAGGGGATTAATTTTACATTTCCTCTTTGTAAACAATCAGTCTACAGTGGATTAATTTTACATTTCACGTACTGTTTGTGAAAAGTTCCCCATCCTGTACTGGTGGTTGGCTCTCACTGCGGTATTGTATCACTTCCTGTTCCGGAGCACAGCGGTGTTTTGCTGTATCTGTTAGCTGTTTAATCTGCGCAGTTAGATTGATCTAGTTATCTAGATTACGATTTGTTTCCCAGTGTAATCTTTACGTGCCTTAACTAAAGCACTCCTTCTGCTGAATCACCTCTAAATTATTTACACATTATTCACTTTGCGTGTTTTTAGGAATCCGCTAGCTTAGCGTAGCTACTAGCTCTTAGCCGATTTAGCATGGCGGCTTCTCCTGTCTCTCCCGCACTTTTCTGCTCTGGGTGTGAAATGTTTAGTTATTCCTCGGCCTCCTTTAGCAGTAACGGTACTTGTAATAAGTGTAGCTTATTCGTAGCTTTGGAGGCCAGGCTGGGTGAATTGGAGACTCGGCTCCGCACCGTGGAAAATTCTACAGCTAGCCAGGCCCCTGTAGTCGGTGCGGACCAAGGTAGCTTAGCCGCCGTTAGTTACCCCCTGGCAGATCCCAAGCAGCCGGGAAAGCAGGCCGACTGGGTGACTGTGAGGAGGAAGCGTAGCCCTAAACAGAAGCCCCGTGTACACCGCCAACCCGTTCACATCTCTAACCGTTTTTCCCCACTCGACGACACACCCGCCGAGGATCAAACTCTGGTTATTGGCGACTCTGTTTTGCGAAATGTGAAGTTAGCGACACCAGCAACCATAGTCAATTGTCTTCCGGGGGCCAGAGCAGGCGACATTGAAGGAAATTTGAAACTGCTGGCTAAGGCTAAGCGTAAATTTGGTAAGATTGTAATTCACGTCGGCAGTAATGACACCCGGTTACGCCAATCGGAGGTCACTAAAATTAACATTAAATCGGTGTGTAACTTTGCAAAAACAATGTCGGACTCTGTAGTTTTCTCTGGGCCCCTCTCCGGGAGTGACATGTTTAGCCGCATGTTCTCCTTGAATTGCTGGCTGTCTGAGTGGTGTCCAAAAAATGAGGTGGGCTTCATAGATAATTGGCAAAGCTTCTGGGGAAAACCTGGTCTTGTTAGGAGAGACGGCATCCATCCCACTTTGGATGGAGCAGCTCTCATTTCTAGAAATCTGGCCAATTTTCTTAAATCCTCCAAACCGTGACTATCCAGGGTTGGGACCAGGAAGCAGAGTTGTAGTCTTACACACCTCTCTGCAGCTTCTCTCCCCCTGCCATCCCCTCATTACCCCATCCCCGTAGAGACGGTGCCTGCTCCCAGACTACCAATAACCAGCAAAAATCTATTTAAGCATAAAAATTCAAAAAGAAAAAATAATATAGCACCTTCAACTGCACCACAGACTAAAACAGTTAAATGTGGTCTATTAAACATTAGGTCTCTCTCTTCTAAGTCCCTGTTGGTAAATGATATAATAATTGATCAACATATTGATTTATTCTGCCTTACAGAAACCTGGTTACAGCAGGATGAATATGTTAGTTTAAATGAGTCAACACCCCCGAGTCACACTAACTGTCAGAATGCTCGTAGCACGGGCCGGGGCGGAGGATTAGCAGCAATCTTCCATTCCAGCTTATTAATTAATCAAAAACCCAGACAGAGCTTTAATTCATTTGAAAGCTTGACTCTTAGTCTTGTCCATCCAAATTGGAAGTCCCAAAAACCAGTTTTATTTGTTATTATCTATCGTCCACCTGGTCGTTACTGTGAGTTTCTCTGTGAATTTTCAGACCTTTTGTCTGACTTAGTGCTTATGTTGGGAAGGTGTCGTAACACGGACCCACAACAGGGGGCGCAAGTGAACGGACAATGGATAAGAAAAGGAGTAACAATTTAATGTTGCGAAAGTGCACAACGGAATACAAACAGAAATTACAGGTGCCAATTGTATACAAGAGGACAGTGGGCAGGCTCGAAGATAGGAGACCTCTGATGAACGAGGAGCCGGGGCCCACACCGCTTCCACCACCAACGGCCTGAAGAACACCGGAGCCGCCAAGTCCTGAATCCCCAGGTGGTCTCTGTCCTCCGTTGTCGGCCCTGGTACTGCTGGCAAAGAAGACACAGAAGGAGGTGAGTTTGAGTCCTCACACTCAGCAACCTTTACACTCAAGTCTCTGGGAGGGAAAACCTCCACCTCCAGATACGTTTCTCTCGTGCAGCTCCTGTTGGTCCCTCTTCTGGATCACCACAGGAATGCGGCTGCACACAGAACAAAGTTTAGACAATCGATAATCACAGCAGAGAAGATTACCTTTGTGGTAGATGATTTCTCGGCGAGGAGGTGGAGTTGTGATCCGCTTCTTGTAAGGAGGTTAATGAGAGACAGCTGGTGAGGTTGACAGGTGACAGCTGTCACTTCCAATAGCTCTGGCGCCCTCTCATGCTTGAAGCCCGCACTCCAAGCAGGGCGCCGACTGGTGGTGGTGGGCCAGCAGTACCTCCTCTTCAGCGGCCCACATAACAGCTTAGCTCAGATAAGATAATTATAGTGGGCGATTTTAACATCCACACAGATGCTGAAAATGACAGCCTCAACACTGCATTTAATCTATTATTAGACTCTATTGGCTTTGCTCAAAAAGTAAATGAGTCCACCCACCACTTTAATCATATCTTAGATCTTGTTCTGACTTATGGTATGGAAATAGAAGACTTAACAGTATTTCCTGAAAACTCCCTTCTGTCTGATCATTTCTTAATAACATTTACATTTACTCTGATGGACTACCCAGCAGTGGGGAACAAGTTTCATTACACTAGAAGTCTTTCAGAAAGCGCTGTAACTAGGTTTAATGATATGATTCCTTCTTTATGTTCTCTAATGCCATATACCAACACAGTGCAGAGTAGCTACCTAAACTCTGTAAGGGAGATAGAGTATCTCGTCAATAGTTTTACATCCTCATTGAAGACAACTTTGGATGCTGTAGCTCCTCTAAAAAAGAGAGCTTTAAATCAGAAGTGCCTGACTCCGTGGTATAACTCACAAACTCGTAGCTTAAAGCAGATAACCCGTAAGTTGGAGAGGAAATGGCGTCTCACTAATTTAGAAGATCTTCACTTAGCCTGGAAAAAGAGTTTGTTGCTCTATAAGAAAGCCCTTCGTGAAGCTAGGACATCTTTCTACTCATCACTAATTGAAGAAAATAAGAACCCCAGGTTTCTTTTCAGCACTGTAGCCAGGCTGACAAAGAGTCAGAGCTCTATTGAGCTGAGTATTCCATTAACTTTAACTAGTAATGACTTCATGACTTTCTTTGCTAACACAATTTTAACTATTAGAGAAAAAAATTACTCATAACCATCCCAAAGACGTATCGTTATCTTTGGCTGCTTTCAGTGATGCCGGTATTTGGTTAGACTGTTTCTCTCTGATTGTTCTGTCTGGGTTATTTTCATTAGTTACTTCATCCAAACCATCAACATGTTTATCAGACCCCATTCCTACCAGGCTGCTCAAGGAAGCCCTAACATTATTTAATGCTTCGATCTTAAATATGATCAATCTATCTTTGTTAGTTGGCTATGTACCACAGGCTTTTAAGGTGGCAGTAATTAAACCATTACTTAAAAAGCCATCACTTGACCCAGCTATCTTAGCTAATTATAGGCCAATCTCCAACCTTCCTTTTCTCTCACAAATTCTTGAAAGGGTAGTTGTAAAACAGCTAACTGATCATCTGCAGAGGAATGGTCTATTTGAAGAGTTTCAGTCAGGTTTTAGAATTCATCATAGTACAGAAACAGCATTAGTGAAGGTTACAAATGATCTTCTTATGGCCTCGGACAGTGGACTCATCTCTGTGCTTGTTCTGTTAGACCTCAGTGCTGCTTTTGATACTGTTGACCATAAAATTTTATTACAGAGATTAGAGCATGCCATAGGTATTAAAGGCACTGCGCTGCGGTGGTTTGAATCATATTTGTCTAATAGATTACAATTTGTTCATGTAAATGGGGAATCTTCTTCACAGACTAAAGTTAATTATGGAGTTCCACAAGGTTCTGTGCTAGGACCAATTTTATTCACTTTATACATGCTTCCCTTAGGCAGTATTATTAGACGGTATTGCTTAAATTTTCATTGTTACGCAGATGATACCCAGCTTTATCTATCCATGAAGCCAGAGGACACACACCAATTAGCTAAACTGCAGGATTGTCTTACAGACATAAAGACATGGATGACCTCTAATTTCCTGCTTTTAAACTCAGATAAAACTGAAGTTATTGTACTTGGCCCCACAAATCTTAGAAACATGGTGTCTAACCAGATCCTTACTCTGGATGGCATTACCCTGACCTCTAGTAATACTGTGAGAAATCTTGGAGTCATTTTTGATCATGATATGTCATTCAAAGCGCATATTAAACAAATATGTAGGACTTTTTTGCATTTACGCAATATCTCTAAAATCAGAAAGGTCTTGTCTCAGAGTGATGCTGAAAAACTAATTCATGCATTTATTTCCTCTAGGCTGGACTATTGTAATTCATTATTATCAGGTTGTCCTAAAAGTTCCCTAAAAAGCCTTCAGTTAATTCAAAATGCTGCAGCTAGAGTACTGACGGGGACTAGAAGGAGAGAGCATATCTCACCCATATTGGCCTCTCTTCATTGGCTTCCTGTTAATTCTAGAATAGAATTTAAAATTCTTCTTCTTACTTATAAGGTTTTGAATAATCAGGTCCCATCTTATCTTAGGGACCTCGTAGTACCATATCACCCCAATAGAGCGCTTCGCTCTCAGACTGCAGGCTTACTTGTAGTTCCTAGGGTTTGTAAGAGTAGAATGGGAGGCAGAGCCTTCAGCTTTCAGGCTCCTCTCCTGTGGAACCAGCTCCCAATTCAGATCAGGGAGACAGACACCCTCTCTACTTTTAAGATTAGGCTTAAAACTTTCCTTTTTGCTAAAGCTTATAGTTAGGGCTGGATCAGGTGACCCTGAACCATCCCTTAGTTATGCTGCTATAGACGTAGACTGCTGGGGGGGTTCCCATGATGCACTGTTTCTTTCTCTTTTTGCTCTGTATGCACCACTCTGCATTTAATCATTAGTGATCGATCTCTGCTCCCCTCCACAGCATGTCTTTTTCCTGGTTCTCTCCCTCAGCCCCAACCAGTCCCAGCAGAAGACTGCCCCTCCCTGAGCCTGGTTCTGCTGGAGGTTTCTTCCTGTTAAAAGGGAGTTTTTCCTTCCCACTGTAGCCAAGTGCTTGCTCACAGGGGGTTGTTTTGACCGTTGGGGTTTTACATAATTATTGTATGGCCTTGCCTTACAATATAAAGCGCCTTGGGGCAACTGTTTGTTGTGATTTGGCGCTATATAAAAAAATTGATTGATTGATTGATTTGTCACCTCAAACTGACACATGTTCTATTTTCCCTATATTTTTCCATATTCTGGATCACCAGATCCGGAATCCGGATCCGATCATCACCAAACTTTGTTTGATAGAACATTTGACTATGTTACACCCTAATTTTTTTCAAGCCTTTCTGCCTTGTTTTTGTGGAGTTAGAAACTAGAATGTCAAAATTCCCCCTATCCCGTAATGGTGAAGAATCCTTTAAAAAATTCCTGGATCCGGATCATGATCCAGATCACCACTAAAATTTAATCACTTGTTCCTCTTGTCATTTACAAACACTCCACAAAATTTAATCAAAATCCATTTAAAACGTTTTGAGTTATCCTGCTGACAGACAGACAGACAAACAAACAAACAAACTCGACCGAAAACATAACCTCCTTGGCGGAGGTAAATATGCAAGGAACGAAGAGTTTACTGGCTTTTTGAGTGGACAGTGATTAAATAAGTTCATTTATGGACACAATTTGCTTACTCATGAGATGCTGAAAGAAAGTAGAAAGATGAAGCTTAAAGACTTTAAGTAAATAAATCTGATTAGAATTTAGTGATGAAATTTGAAGCCAATTATTATTAAGAAAATTATTAAACAAATATATGAATATGTTTAAAAAGAAGCCATTTTGCATCCATTGATAACAAAACCCTTTTTCTGGAACCTTTAACTGGGTCACTTAGCTGATCCGTTGAAGAGATGGTTCAGATGCACCGTCTGTCCGTCGTTGATGTGTTAGGCTCTTTGCAGCGTGAGCTCACTTAGGTCAGGGGTTAAACCAGTGGTCTCCCCGGAGATCCCAAAGGCTTCAGTGTTGGCTGGTTTTACCAACAGGATGGCTGCTTGCAGTCGGATCTGTTGTCAGCTTGCTTGACCCCAGAGGTGGAAGGAGTTTGTTGACTTTTTTTTTTTTTTTTTACTAATAACGCAATTTCATAGCCTTAAGAGTGTGCATATCATGAATGCTTGGTCTTGTTGGATTTGTGAGAATCTACTGAATCTACTGGTACCTTGTTTCCCATGTAACAATAAGAAATATATTCAACACCTGGATTAATCTTTTTAGTCACATAGCACTACTATTATTCTGAACACTACTGTATATATATTTATTTATTATATTTATATATTCACATTATATATATATTTGCATTTATTAAATTCCACACAGATTAAACATAGCACACTTTTTACTTGGAATATTTGTTTTAGCAAGTTTTTACGGTCTCTGCTGCCATCTACAGGCCAGTAGTGTTCATGGCAGTATTCGCCCTACATATTGAATTGACATTAATGAAGTTATTCTATCTGGATTTTTTTTAAATCAAAACCATAAGCCAAACTACTTTATTTTCCAAGACCTATGCCTCACAGTGACCCTGCTATATTCTGTTAAAGAATAATGACGTATTTTTTGTGTGTGTGTAGAGTTGAGCTTTGCTGCTCCTCTCAGCTGCTTCACGGCTGCAAGTTATGTAGTAAACAGGAGCTTCCAGCAGGGGGCAGGACACACAAAGACAGAAGTGCTGACTAACTGTTTGGGTCTGTGGTCATCTTTAATGCTACCAGAAGCGATTGTGGTGTTAAAACTCAAAACCAGGTTGTTAGTAGTTGCAAGTGTACCGGAGACAATCGGTTAGCTTTTGGGTGGAGTATCGGTTTAGCTTTATAAAAGATAACTTTTCAGTTAGCTGATTAGCTGTTATCGAAGCTACCTTTTTGGTTAGCTTTGCCCACTACTGGTGCTATGACTAATTCATAGGGAGCTCTAGCGCCCCCTGGCACCACCCATGGTGTCTGAGAGAAAAAAATGGAGCCTCACATAGGTGCAGACTTCATGTGATACTTTATTTGGATGCTTTGGGACACAAGCACTCGTGGGGGAACACTGGTGCCCTGAAAGTGTTATGTATTAATGTGTTAATTAGTGTTATGTGTGTATTCATTTTTTTACATTTTGTCTTTGTAAACAGTTAGCATGCAGTGGATTACTTGTCTGTTTTCTCTTTGTAAACAATCAGCCTGTGTTGGATTAATTTTGTTTTATATTCTACTCGATAGGGTGGAGAATCATTTTGAGATTACCGGAAGTGCCCTTGCGTGGTTGACATCATACCTGACCAGTTGTTCTCACTGCGTTTAGTACAATAACACTACCTCTAACGTCAGTGACATGAAATCTGGGGATCCACAAGGATCCGTCCTAAGCCCCCTGCGAGACATCGGCATCAACTTGACCAGCTAGCGCTTAGCTTAGGTTCATGTGTTATACATCATACAAACAAAGTGAGGAACCTTGAGGTAATTTTTGATCCTACGTTGTCCTTTGACCTCCACATTAGAGATATTACGAGGACTGCTTTCTTCCACCTGTGAAATATAATGAAGATTCATCCCATCCTGTCTATGGCTGATGCTGAGACCCTGATCCATGCATTTATCTCTTCCAGATTGGAGGACTGCAATGTTCTATTTTCTGGTTTACCGCAGTCCAGCATTAGAGCTCTCCAATTGGTCCAAAATGCCGCTGCCCAACTTTTGAAAGGAAGCAGAACGTTCAACCACATTACACCCATTTTGGTGTCTCTTCACTGGCTTCCTGTCCCTGTGAGAGCGGACTTTAAGGTTCTGTTAAACCAGGTTAGTCCCACTGAGATCGAGGCTGTGGATTGTGGTGTCTGTAAGATACCAGCAGGGGGCACTAGTGCTTATTGTATAAAAGAGGCTGGTCTGCCATTTTGAGGTGCAGTTGTTGGAGAGCAGTCGAGAAAACTCAGCTTTATTTCATACAACACACACACACACACACACATTCTTTGTCTGTTGAAACACAACATTAACCTTTTACTTTTCCTCAGTATTTTGGAACCAATCACAGTTCATAGTCATACCTAAACATAACATACAGCACCAAAATTCTGACACTGTGCTTCGGCTGATTTTTCTCAAGATTAAAGCGCTTTGTCTTCGGTTGACCCTCAATAACTGAAACAATTTTGTTCCAGATTGGATGAAATGTTTTTGATCACAAACACAGGACCAAAACCAGTACCTGCACCTAATTGCTTCCAAAAAGCCCCAAATGTTTCCATGTTCATGTTGAAGCAACGTTACATGAATGAACTTTATGAAACATGAAGCAGTTGTGGAGAGGATCGTATTTTTAATGAATTGCACAAAGCAAAAAAAAAAAAAAAAATCAAATAGACTCAGTTCATGCAGGAAACAATCAGATACATTTCAAATATACTGTGAAGTTCTACTGAAGCACGATGGCATTGACAGGCTGAGGAGGCGGGGCCCTGTGGGCAATCACCACAAAGGCTCAACAACATGGAATCGTGTGAAGAAAAGATCAAAAGATGCAGAGGTAGATGGACAGAACATGATACGAAACAGCAAAAACAAACAAAAACAATTCTATCTGAAGTGGTCATTTGGCAAAGTGTAAAAGAGCGACACGCCAAGAGCAGGGACGGAATCAACAGCCGCTACATAAAGCCAAGATCAAGTGTGGAATGAGCAAGTGCAGAATTTAAGACCGCCAGGCCAAGAGGGAGCGTGGAATCGACTGTCACTACGAGACGCCAAGAAGGAACGTGGAATCGACTGTCACTACGAGACGCCAAGAGAGAGCGAGGAATCGACTGTCACTACGAGACGCCAAGAGAGAGCATGGAATCAATTGTCACTACGAGACGCCAAGAGGGAGCGTGGAATTGACTGTCACTGTGAGACAACAAGAGGGAATGTGGAATCGACTGTCACTACGAGACGCCAAGAGGGAGCGTGGAATTGACTGTCACTGTGAGACAACAAGAGGGAATGTGGAATCGACTGTCACTACGAGACGCCAAGAGGGAGCGTGGAATCGACTGTCACTACGAGACAACAAGAGGGAGCGTGGAATCGACTGTCACTGCGAGACGCCAAGAAGGAGCGTGGAATCGACTGTCACTGTGAGACGGCGAGAGGGAGCATGGAATCGACTGTCACTGTGAGACGCCAAGAAGGAGCGTGAAATCGACTGTCACTGTGAGACGGCGAGAGGGAGCATGGAATTGACTGTCACTGTGAGATGCCAAGAAGGAGCGTGGAATCGAATGTCACTGTGAGACGCCAAGAAGGAGCGTGGAATCGACTGTCACTGTGAGACAAGAGGGAGCATGGAAACGACTGTCACTGTGAGACAAGATGGAGCGTGGAATCGACTGTCACTGTGAGACAAGATGGAGCGTGGAATCGACTGTCACTGTGAGATGCCGAGAAGGAGCGTGGAATCGACTGTCACTGTGAGATGCCGAGAAGGAGCGTGGAATCGACTGTCACTGTGAGACGGCGAGAGGGAGCGTGGAATCGACTGTCACTGTGAGACGCCAAGAAGGAGCGTGGAATCGACTGTCACTCTGAGACGCCAAGAAGGAGCGTGGAACTGACTCACTGTGAGACGCCAAGAGCGAGCGTGGAATCAACTGTCACTACACGGCAACAAGAGCGAGCGTGGAATCAGCGATCACTAGTTAGCGTGAAATCAATGGCTGCTAAGCTGTCTCATTGTGCAGTACCACAGAAAAACCGCGACATGGATTGCACCAGCAGGCAAACACCGAATCTTACAGGCTTCAAGTTTTCAAGCAAAACAGACTTTATGAGCACAGTGTCTCAGTTTAACAGCCAGATATCTTTAGACAAGCAACAAACTATGTGATGCGATTTTACCGTTTTATTTTTTTTTAAACAACCATCAGTAATTAATCTTAATTTTGTGGAAGAAATTTAATCAGGTCATTTTTATGACATTCTGAAATAACTAAAAATAAAAATGTAATTTTGGCACTTAAAAACAAAACAAAAACCTGGTAACAGTTTGCTGGAGCCTGCAGTAACCATAGCAACTGCACAGTACAACAAACAGCAGCTTCTGACAAACAGGTTGGTTACAAAAACAAACAAACAAAAACAGTGAAATGTTAAGTTCGAAAAATAAGCACAGAAGAAGAAATGAGGGGAACGTGGCCGCCAAAACTCAAAAGCAGCTGATTAAGATGTTTAACAGCAACACAACAACAATCACTAATCAACAGTCACTAAGTTCTCTGTAACATGTTTCTTACTGTTATTTTGAGGCAAAGATTCAGATTGATTATTTTTTTAGCACAGATTCTCTCGTCTTGGCTGAGAAGACGATCATCAGTTCTTCAGGACCGAGTCGTACATCTGGAAGACGTACTGAGACACCTCAGGGGCACGGCACTTCAGCGACAGCTGTGGAAACAACACACACACACACACACAAAGGTGTGTCAACCATGACAGTCCAACAACATGCAAAGACCTCATTTTGTCCACTCCGCTGAGGAGTTTTTTTTCCTCACTCTGCTGAGGAGTTTTTTTTCCTCACTCTGCTGAGGAGTTTTTTTCTCTCTCACTCTGCTGGGGAGTTTTTTTCTCTCTCACTCTGCTGGGGAGTTTTTTTCTCTCTCACTCTGCTGAGGAGTTTTTTTCTCACTCTGCTGGGGATTTTTTTTTTCTCACTCCGCTGGGGATTTTTTTTCTCACTCCGCTGGGGATTTTTTTTTTCTCACTCTGCTGGGGATTTTTTTTTTCTCACTCTGCTGGGGATTTTTTTTTTTCTCACTCCGCTGGGGATTTTTTTTTTTCTCACTCCGCTGGGGATTTTGTTTTTCTCACTCCGCTGAGGAGTTTTTTTTCTTCACTCTGCTGGGGAGTTTTTTTTCTTCACTCTGCTGGGGAGTTTTTTTCCTCACTCTGCTAGGGAGTTTTTTTCTCACTCCGCTGGGGATTTTTTTTTTCTCACTCTGCTGGGGATTTTTTTTTTCTCACTCTGCTGGGGATTTTTTTCTCTCACTCCGCTGGTGATTTTTTTTCTCACTCTGCTGGGGATTTTTTTCTCACTCTGCTGGGGAGTTTTTTTTCTTCACTCTGCTGGGGAGTTTTTATCCTCACTCTGCTAGGGAGTTTTTTTCTCACTCTGCTGGGGAGTTTTTTTTTTCCTCACTCTGTTGGGGAGTTTTTTTTTCTCACTCTACTGAGGAGTTTTTTTTTTCCTCACTCTGTTGGAGAGTTTTTTTCTCTCTCACTCTGTTGGAGAGTTTTCTTCTCTCTCACTCTGCTGGGGAGTTTTTTTCTCACTCTGCTGAGGAGTTTTTTTCTCACTCTGTTGGGGAGTTTTTTTTTCCTCACTCTGCTGGGGAGTTTTTTTTTTTCTCACTGTGCTGGGGAGTTTTTTTCTCACTCTGCTGGGGAGTTTTTTTTTCTCACTGTGCTGGGGAGTTTTTTTTCCTCGCTCTGCTGGGGAGTTTTTTTCCTCGCTCTGCTGGGGAGTTTTTTTTTCTCACTCTGCTGGGGAGTTTTTTTTCCTCGCTCTGCTGGGGAGTTTTTTTCCTCGCTCTGCTGGGGAGTTTTTTTCCTCGCTCTGCTGGGGAGTTTTTTTCCTCGCTCTGCTGGGGAGTTTTTTTTCTCACTCTGCTGGGGAGTTTTTTTTCCTCTCACTCTGTTGGGGAGTTTTTTTCTCACTCTGCTGAGGCGTTTTTTTTTCTCACTCTGCTGGGGAGTTTTTTTTTTTTCTCACTCTGCTGGGGAGTTTTTTTTCTCACTCTGCTGGGGAGTTTTTTTTTTCTCACTCTGCTGGGGAGTTTTTTTTTTTTCTCACTCCGCTGGGGAGATGGATGTGAATTTGTACAGCATCTTTTTTGGTAGCTCAAATTATTGTTTTATATTTTGTTTCACAGTTTCCATTTCACTTACTTTACTGTTTTTCTATTTTTTTTTAATGCTCTTAGTCTCTCATGTATCTTTTCTTTTCCATTACCTTTTTTTTTGTTGGGGGGGGGGTCTCAGAGGGTTCTGCAGTTTCAGTCCTGTATATGTCCGGTCAGGGGTGCTGCCAGGCGTTTTGGGCCCCATAAAAAGAAATCTTACCACAGCTGCCAGGCTGGCTGAAAATTTTGATAGTGTTTTAAATCAAACTATACATTTTAAAGATATTTTTGATGATCATTCTCATACTTGTGAAAGAGAAAACATGATTTGCAAAGCACTGAAAATACAATGAAATGCATTTAGATTAAATTACTTGCTGTAAGACTGACAAAAATAGATAATATGAGGCCATACGATTGTTGCTGTTTAATTATCTGATTTCCAGAAAATATAAACATTTCTCTGATTGGACTGAGAGCAGTCACACACAACAGATGTTCTCCGTTCCGACTGCAAAGCAGCTTGACCAAACATATACCATTAAAATCATTCTGAAATATAGACTATAGGCTTTTTTTCAGAACAATCTTTTATTCTTAAATTTTTCCCCCATAATACGAGGTCTGTTAGAAAAGTATCAGACCTTTTTATTTTTTTCAAAAACCTGATGGATTTGAATCATGTCTGCTTGCATGAGCCAACCTTGAACCTTTGTGCGAATGTGTGAACTTTTTCACGCCTGTTGATTGCATCATTTTCTGGTAAGCAGCCTTTGTGTGAGGACATGTGTAGTGCTCTCGGCGGATTTTCATTGCAAGGAAAAAGACAGAACGACTGGAGCAGCGTTACTGCATCAAGTTTTGCCAGAAACCAGAAACCATTTGGAAGATTCAGACGGCTTTCGGTGGCTTTTCAGTCGTGTGACTATCCGAGAAATTGTGGAAGAGGTGGGCATGTCACAACATGTCCTGTGAGACTTCAACACGGAGGCGCTTTTGCTCCGCCATCAGAAGCAGCCTGATTTTCATCACCACTCTTTTCATGGCCAAATCTTCTGTCACAGTGGAATGTGCCGAAAAAGTGCTGATGTCCACCTCTTCCACAATTTCTCGGATAGTCACACGACGGTCCCACATCACCACAGCGTTCACTTTGGAAATGATCTGGTCATTTCAGCATGTTGATGGCCGCCTGGAGCGTGGCTCGCTCTCCACCGTTGTGCGGACGTCTTTAAACCGGTTGTACCGCTCCTTAATCTGTGTGATGCCCATCGGATCATCACTGAAAGCCGTCTGAATCATCTGAATGGTTTCCACCTGGCTGTCGCCCAGTTTCTGGCAAAATTTGATGCGGCGCTGCTCCAATCGTTCCGTCTTTTTCCTTGGAATGAAAAAATGCGAGCACACAACACACGTCCCACACAAAGTTTGTTTGTTCAGAACTTCATTTTTGTCATTTTTGGAGCAGAGCAGCTTCTAAAGGTTTGACTGCACTGATTATTTAACTAAAACAGTGAAATGTAGAAATCCAGAGTTTTCTTCAGAAATATGAGCTAATATGGGGAGAAAAGTGAGCTAACTTATAAACTATGGACAAAGTTAGGAAACAGGCTAATTACTGTACCAGACCTTTCCACCACATGAACCACTAACAGACCCACTTTGCCTATGAAATAACTGGGTGATACACTGTCAACCCTCAGCTTCTGTCTCCTGTCTGAGCTTTTTTGTTGTTGTTTCCTGCCGTCTCCTCCTCCACTCGCTGTCTGTGAAAGTTTCTGCAGCTGTCTGACCAAACCATTTAACATAAATATGGGGGGGGGGGGGGGGGGGGGGGTGAGTGCTGAGTAATGTTTCTAAAACATGTAAACGTAAATCACCTTGATTGACACTTGCACAAATTTGATCCCCACACTGCTGCACAATTTGTTGTGTCAATGTGACCCACTTTGTCCCGCTGGACACCCCGCTTTGTCCCGCTGGACACCACGCTTTGTCCCGTTGGACACCATGCTTTGTCCCGCTGGACACCACGGTATATAAAATATCATTTTCGTAGCTGATGACACATTTGCTCTCAGATCTTGGCTGATGAAAACTTGTGCGCGTCGTGCAGTGGAGAACACATTTGGAATCATCTGAAAGGTAATTATTCATAATATCTATATTGTAATGGATTGGTAAAACGGTTGCATTTTCATTCCTTCTTATGAGTTAGATAATGTATCTGTAAAATGATGTTTATTATAGATGTAACATCTCATCATAATTCTTCAGATGCGCACTGAGATGCATTGACACAGTGTTTTTGAATAAGTCGAGCAATGTTCACGATTAGTTCAAAAAAATTAATGCATGCCAGAAGTTTTGAACAGTTGAAAATTTTCTTTGTGTACTGGCTCACAGTCGCACACAGTTTACGTGCAGTTTACAACACGTTTACTCACTGGCATGCTAGATTGTGTGCCAGTGTGGAAATCAAATTTATGCAAGTGTCAAGGCACCTTTAGTGTCACCAATACATTGTAGATAAAATATACTGTATGCGTGATTGTAAGTTTATTACAGAGTGTCATATGATTTTGTCAGTATTAGGGGGTATTAGGGGCCTCTCTAGGCCCCTGTCAATCATGGGCCCCTAGAATCCTTCTTCTTATTATCTTCTTTTTGATGCCTCTGTGTCCAGCACATATGGCATTGACAGTAAAGAATTAACGGTCTCTGACTTTGAGCTACAACCAGATATGCCCAAGTCTGCCATCACTCCCAGCCTTCTTGGACACGCTTAGTGGATCCTGGAAAAGGTCCATGTTGGGGTCTGCATAGTTCTAATGGTGGTCTTTACTGTTCAAGCTGGCAATGATGGAGAAACTTGGAGGGAAGTGATTGTGAGGAGTTGTATCCAAGTCACATAGCCCCAAAACTGCATCCACAACCCCACTGGACATACAGTGGTCCCTCGCTATAACGCGGTTCACCTTTCGCAGCCTCGCAGATTTTTTTTAGTGCAATTTTGCATGCTTCTTTTTTTTTTTTAACAGCACATTGTGTTCTGCGTCCTTATCAGGCGGGCCGCTGTGGCACAACACCTGTCGCAGCACCGGTCGGCATCACCGCGATTGCTCTCACTCCCTCCGATGCACTTACTGAGTCTGCGGGCTCAGCAGCGGACCAGTCACACCGCCCCCCTGTCTGCTGTGCGGAGCTGCGGACAAGTCTGGCAACAGGTCCAGAGTCTTACGCTCGCTGTTTTGATGCCGAGTGCTCCGCCAGCCTGCACGGATAGACTTCTTGCAGAAATATCCGCAGCGCCCGCTGCATGGTCTCGTAACCGCAGCCGCAGAGCTCCGTGACCATGTGGATTCTTTGCGGGTCCCGCATCCATACCCCCAGAAGCAGTGAGCGAAGGGAGATCATATGCATTGTGTTCTGCGTGTGTCTGTTTATAATCTTCTCACCCAGAAGGAAAAAGAGAGTGTTGACACAGGAGAGAAAAGTGAGAAAATGTTAATGCCTGTTTGAGAAAAGTGTATAAAGTGTGTAGTGAGGGGTTTTACAGCCTTAAAACCTTAAAAAAATAATGCTGACTACTTTGCGGATTTCACCTATTGCGGGTTATTTTTAGAATGTAACTCCTGCGATAAACGAGGGACCACTGTACTGGGTGACATGGAGCCATAGCACCCCCACCTCGGTGGGAGAAGACATACACAGGGACAGAATCAATATGCTGTGCTACCAGGAAGCAAGAGGGAACCATAGGGAATGCAGAGCAACCACTCAAAAAAGCCAACCTTCTGCAGTTGAGTACGAAGCGACCCCACAAATGTGTGATATAGGACACAAATCCCCGACCCCAACAGCAGCACTGTGACAGTCATGATCTTCGACTTCTCCAGTGTGTTCAACACCATCCGGCCTGACTTACTCAGCGATAAGCTACGTGACATGAAGGTGGATGTTCCACTGGTGGACTGGATTACCAACTACTTCAAAGGCTGCCCACAGTATGTGAGACTTACAGACATTTACATCCAACACCATCAGGAGCAGCACGGGGGCACCACAGGGGACGGCCCTGTCTCCACGTATCTAGGACAAATGAGCTGGTGGTGGACTTCAGGAGATGGAAAACCCGTCTGAACCCACTTACCATTAATGGAACTGAGGTAGACATTGTGGACTACTACAAGTACCTGTGTGTCCACATAGACAACAAATTGGACTGGACTGTAAACACAGATGCTGTGTACAAAAAAGGTCAGAGCCGATAGGAATATGTTACAGATGTTTTATCACACAGTGGTCTTCAGCACCATCTTCTATGCTGTAGTGTGCTGGATCAGCAGGCTGAAGGCAGCTGACACGAATAAACTCAACAAGCTCATCAGGAGAGCTGTCTCTGTCATGGGGGAGGAACTGGAGTGTGTGGTGGAGGTGTCAGAGAGGAGGATGTTTAGAAAACTGCTCACCATCCATGACAACACCTCCCATCCTCTGCATGTCACACTGATGTCCAGTCAGAGCACCTTCAGCCGAGAACTGACAGCCTACAGGGATGGCATCAGCCCCAAGGACCACCATACCCCCTAGTGCTGAGATCCCTGAGCTGGAGCCAATGGGGGAAACCCCCAGCCTGCACAGCTGGGTACACACAAACTCCAGCCAAATGGGAGGTGACCCATACTGCCCAGAACGGGCCACAGAGAGCCCTGTAGTACATCACTCCCAAAGAAAGAGAAGTCCTCAATGTTTGAGCAAACAGAGGAGGTGATGGTTTGTAAGCCAGTGGCTGTGAAGGAGCATGAAGGGCGCATCAGGTCCTCAGATCCAGATCGACTGGGATTTCTCATCCATCAGACCAGGCAAGGAATCTGTCAAGGACTGTGTGTTTGTCGGCATGGAACAACATTCCTACGTTAAAATCCATGCATCTCCAGATTGACCCTGGAGATAGACTGTCTCAGTGTCCACTACCCCTTCTGGAAAAATGATCGACTATCTTCCTCACTACCAAGGCATTACAAGGACGACATCACCCACTGCAATGTGCCCACCCAACCCCAGGCTGCCCCCCAGCAGAACCAACAACACCTCAGAGACCCACACTGTGGAGACCAAGTAACCAATGCAAGTTTTGTCACTTTTCTGAAAAATGCCTTGGATAGACACAAAATAGTTCTTACTCATCAGTGACTCTGCACTATAAAATCCTATCAAACGTTCTTCAGAAAATTCTTTTTGCTGTTTTAGTAAGTGTTGTCCAGTATTAGGAAGGGTGATAAAGGCACAAACAAAAACAAAGAATGGCCTGGGTAAAGCACATACAACCCCTGGCAAAAATTATGGAATCACCGGCCTCGGAGGATGTTCATTCAGTTGTTTAATTTTGTAGAAAAAAAGCAGATCACAGACATGACACAAAACTAAAGTCATTTCAAATGGCAACTTTCATGCTTTAAGAAACACTATAAGAAATCAGGAAAAGAAATTGTGGCAGTCAGTAACGGTTACTTTTTTAGACCAAGCAGAGGGAAAAAAATATGGAATCACTCAATTCTGAGGAAAAAAATCATCATGAATCATGAAAAACAAAAGAACGCTCCAACACATCACTAGTATTTTGTTGCACCACCTCTGGCTTTTATAACAGCTTGCAGTCTCTGAGGCATGGACTTAATGAGTGACAAACAGTACTCTTCATCAATCTGGCTCCAACTTTCTCTGACTGCTGTTGCCAGATCAGCTTTGCAGGTTGGAGCCTTGTCATGGACCATTTTCTTCAACTTCTACCAAAGATTTTCAATTGGATTAAGAGCCGGACTATTTGCAGGCCATGACATTGACCCTATGTGTCTTTTTGCAAGGAATGTTTTCACAGTTTTTGCTCTATGGCAAGATGCATTATCATCTTAAAAAATGATTTCATCATCCCCAAACATCCTTTCAATTGATGGGATAAGAAAAGTGTCCAAAATATCAATGTAAACTTGTGCATTTATTGATGATGTAATGGCAGCCATCTCCCCAGTGCCTTTAACTGACATGCAGCCCCATATCATCAATGACTGGAAATTTACATGTTCTCTTCAGGCAGTCATCTTTATAAATCTCAGTGGAACGACACCAAACAAAAGTTCCAGCATCATCACCTTGCCCAATGCAGATTCGAGATTCATCACTGAATATGACTTTCATCCAGTCATCCACAGTCCACGATTGCTTTTCCTTAGCCCATTGTAACATTGGTTTTTTTCTGTTTAGGTGTTAATGATGGCTTTCGTTTAGCTTTTCTGTATGTAAATCCTATTTCCTTTAGGCGGTTTCTTACAGTTCGGTCACAGACGTTGACTCCAGTTTCCTCCCATTTGTTCCTCATTTGTTTTGTTGTGCATTTTTGATTTTTGAGACATATTGCTTTAAGTTTTCTGTCTTGACGCTTTGATGTCTTCCTTGGTCTACCAGTATGTTCGCCTTTAACAACCTTCCCATGTTGTTTGTATTTGGTCCAGAGTTTAGACACAGCTGACTGTGAACAACCAACATCTTTTTCAACATTGCGTGATGATTTACCCTCTTTTAAGAGTTTGATAATCCTCCTTTGTTTCAATTGACATCTCACGTGTTGGAGCCATGATTCATGTCAGTCCACTTGGTGCAACAGCTCTCCAAGGTGTGATCACTCCTTTTTAGATGCAGACTAACGAGCAGATCTGATTTGATGCAGGTGTTAGTTTTGGGGATGAAAATTTACAGGATGATTCCATAATTTTTTCCTCAGAATTGAGTGAGTCCATATTTTTTTCCCTCTGCTTGGTCTAAAAAAGTAACCGTTACTGACTGCCACAATTTTTTTCCCTGATTTCTTAGTGTTTCTTAAAGCCAGAAAGTTGCCATTTGAAATGACTTTAGTTTTGTGTCATGTCTGTGATCTGCTTTTTTCTACAAAATTAAACAAATGAATGAACATCCTCCGAGGCCGGTGATTCCATAATTTTTGCCAGGGGTTGTAATGAACTGTAAATAAAATGTTGAATACTCCACCGTGTAGTTGGGGTTCCCCGGCTGAATGCGGAGCTCAGCTAAGATCCAGATACCGTTGGTAAGCTTAAGGGACTGGTACAGCATGTCCTGACCTTCGACATTCCTCTTGGCGATGGTGTAGATGTTGTTATTCTGCAGCTTCCCTGATACAGTGTCTGCAAGACCACACACAGAGTTAAGGACATGCCTCTCACCACGTGACATGGTTAATGGATGCACAAAGATTTTCACATGACCGTAAGATTTTCACGTAACGAGAAATACAAAACAAAGGAACTGGACAATACTTGAAAACTGAAGAGGACGTTGAATATTTTTGCTATAACTGACATGACAAAAAACAACTGCTCTGAGGCTTCTTATTGTGTGAGCTGCTGAGCGAAGTGGGCTGACAACAATCTATAGTCACTACGAATGGAGCGTGAACATTGACACACATCAAGAACAATAACGACATACAACGCATGCATGCACGCACGCACGCACGCACGCACACACACACACACACACACACACACACACACATATATATAGTGAGGAAAATAAGTATTTGAACACCCCGCGGTTTTGTATGTTACTGCTGCAAATAAGTATTTGATCACCTGTGAAAATCAATGTTAATATTTGGTACAGTAACCTTTGTTTGCAATTACAGAGGTTAAATGTTTCCTGTAGTTTTTCACCAGGTTTGCACAAACTGCAGCAGGGATTTTGGTCCACTCCTCCATACAGATCTTCTCCAAATCTTT
This sequence comes from Thalassophryne amazonica, assembly GCF_902500255.1. NCBI lineage: Eukaryota > Metazoa > Chordata > Actinopteri > Batrachoidiformes > Batrachoididae > Thalassophryne > Thalassophryne amazonica. The sequence goes on from NC_047111.1 coordinate 3,572,099, forward strand.
CAGGTTTGGAGTTTCAGCTCCCTCCAAAGATTTTCTATTGAGTTCAGGTCTGGAGACTGGCCAGGCCACTCCAGGGCCTTGAAATGCTTCTTACAGAACCCCTCCTTAGTTGCCCTGGCTGTGTGTTTGGGGTCATTGTCATGCTGGAAGACCCAGCCATGACCCATCTTCAGTGCTCTTACTGAGGGAAGGAGGTTGTTTATCCATCCATCCATCCATCCATCCTCCCTTCAATACGGTGCAGTCGTCCTGTCCCCTTTGCAGAAGAGCACCCCCAGAGTATCATGGTTCCACCCCCATGCTTCACGGATGGGATGGTTTTCTTGGGGTTGTTCTCATCCTCTAAACATGGTAAGTGGAGTTGATTCGAAAAAGCTCTTTTCTGGTCTCATCTCACCACATGACCTTCTCCCATGCCTCCTCTGGATCATCCAGATGGTCACTGGTGAACTTCAAATGGGCCTGGACATGTGCTGGCTTGAACAGGGGGACCTTGCTGCCCTGCAGGATTTTAAACCATGACAGCATCATGTGTTACTAATGTAATCTTTGTGACTGTGGTCCCAGCTCTCTTCAGGTCATTGACCAGGTCCTCCTGTGTAGTTCTGAGCTTTCTCAGAATCATCCTTACCCCATAAATTGAGATCTTGCATGGAATCCCAGACTGAGGGAGATTGACAGTCATCTTGTGTTTCTTCCACTTTCTAATAAATAATCATAACAGTTGTTGTCTTCCACCAAGCTGCTTGCCTGTTGTCCCGTAGTCCATCCCAGCCTTGTGCAGGTCTACAGTTTTGTCCCTGGTGTCCTTTGACAGCTCTTTGGTCTTGGCTATGGTGGACAGGTTGGAGTGTGATTGATTGAGTGTGTCAGGTGTCTGTAACAAGTTCAAACAGGTGCAATTAATACAGGTAAAGAGTACAGAATAAGAGGGCTTCTTAAAGTAAAATGAATAGGTCTGTGAGAGCCAGAGTTCTTGCTGGTTGGTAGGTGTTCAAATACTTATTTGCAGCAGTAACAGCCAAATAAATTAATAAAAAAACGTACATTGTGATTTCCAGATTTTTTTTTTTTTTTAGATTATGTCTCTCACAGAGGACATGCACCTAAGATGAAAATTTCAGACCCCTCCATGATTTCTAAGTGGGAGAACCTGCAAAAGCGCAGGGTGTTCAAATACTTATTTTCCTCATATATATATATATATATATATATATATATATATATATATATACACACAGACATACAGGGGTAGCACCTGTGGTTTATGGGGTGTACGGGAAGGGTAGCACCTCTGACGAGTGAACAGTCGCACCTTCGGGTGGTTCTCTCGCTTTGGTCCCCACCTACACTCAACTTTCACATGTGGCTCCAAGTAGCTGTTTGCATGCAACAGCAGCCAAACCCTGGAAGCTGCTTCGACTGGCAGGCAAAACCATGTGAGGATAGCCGATAGGTCTTTGACCCTCGGTGAGATAGGGTTTGCCTACCTATGCATGCGAAGACTAGACACCGGTGAACTCTGCGGAAGAAACCATTATGGTTCAACGGAGAGGAAGGCGGATATAGCAATGCACTGTGGAGTGTACAGAGCAAGATGAGACACGTAGGACATCTTGGTCATCCACTGCATCCGTCTCCATCTCCACTCGTCTCGACTTAGTCCTGCCACTGGGTATAGATGGTCTCGGATGAGAGAGTGAGGCTGATGGCGTGCAGCGCTTCCTCACTTTAAACAAAGTCACCGCGCAAGTCATCAGTCATCCGCCCATCCCATTCTATCCATCTCCAAGTCCTGTGTTGACGGGCGAGCGACAAAGTGACAGGTGTGGGTACACTGGAAGTCATAGCCACAGACCTGCACACAGGCGGTTCAGGCCATTGGGTCATTATTCACTGAAGGAAGCAGCAGTGGAGTCCGGCAGCCATCTGAACGACTGAGCAGCCCTTTTTTAGGAATGCACTGCTCATCTCCATGGTATGAGGAAGGGGCCAGAAAAGGTGCCCTAAACATTGCCTGCTCCACACTACCCTAGCCAGTTTATCGCGGCTGGCGGGGGCCCTACTTTATGCGGTCGAAACAATAAAAATATAAGGAAGAAAACAAGAGTTACCCTGCTGAAACTTGCCACATGGAATGTCTGCACGCTCCTCGACAGGGACGATTCTGACAGACCCCACAGACGCACAGCATTCATTGCAAGTGAACTTGCTAGATACAGCATCAATATTGCTGCCCTAAGCGAGACCAGATTTGCTAGAGAAGGCGAACTCTGCGAAAGAGGAGCTGGCTACACCGTCTTCTGGAGTGGGCATGGTCCTGAGGAAAAAAGGGAAGCCGGAGTTGGCTCTGTAATAAAGTCATCTCTTGTTGGCAAGCTGGTTGGTCCACCGAAAGGTATGAACAATCGCGTGATGACGTTGCGACTCCCTTTGTTCCAAGGACACAAATTTTCCACCTTGGTCAGCTGCTATGCTCCGACCATGACCAACCCAGATGAGACCAAGGACAAGTTCTATGAAGATCTTAACACTGTAATTACCCCTGTCCCAAACAACAACAAGCTCATCATTCTTGGGGCTTTTAATGCGAGAGTTGGCTGTGACAGCACCACCTGGGAAGGCGTGATTTGGAAGCATGGGACTGGAAGCTGTAACAGCAACGGTCTCCTATTCCTCCAGACATGCGCAGAGCACAACCTCCTGATCACAAACACCATCTTCCACCTCCCTACCTGCAACAGGACATCATGGATGCACTTGCGCTCTAAACACTGGCATCTCATTGATTATGTCATCGTCAGGAAGAGGGACAGGCAGGATGTGCGGGTCCCAAAGGCCATGTGCGGCGCGGAGTGCTGGACAGACTACCACCTCATTGTCTCCAAGTTCAAACTTTGTGTCTAGCCGAAGAGACGCCCACAGGGAATAAAAGCACCCAAATGCTTGAACATCAACAAGTTGAAGGTGTTCAACATCAAAAAGTCACTTGTCGACACCCTGGAAGCCCGCCTTGAATTCACCATGCTAGATGGTGATGTGGAGGCAGTGTGGGCCACGCTTCGCGAGACGGTGTATGCCACAACCATAGATTGTCTAGCACCAAGTGCTAGAAAGCACAAGGATTGGTTTGATGAAAACTGCACAGAAATCAAGCAGCTGATAGAGGAAAGGCGCCGTGCCTACAGAGCGCATATCGATGATCCCAAGTCGACTGCGAAGAAAGGCGCACTGAGGAACATACACAGCAACATCCAACGCAAGCTGCGTCAGATGCAAGATATCTGGCTAAACAACAAAGCAGATGAGATTCAAGGCTTTGCAGACAGGAATGACATGAAGAACTTCTACGATGGTCTGAAATAAGTCTATGGACCTACCATCTCGGGCACCTCCCCTATCCTCAGCGCAGATGGATCAGCATTGATCACAGACAAAGAGAAAATCCTCGAGAGATGGGCTGAACACTTCAACAGTGTCCTGAATCGCCCCTCTGCCATCAACAACGACACCATCGATCAGCTACCCCAAGCTTCCATCGATGAAATGCTGGACACCTTACCCACCTTGGAAGAGACTCAAAAAGCAATACGTCTACTATCCAGTGGCAAAGCACCTGGCTCAGACGCCATTCCAGCTGAAGTCTACAAGGAAGGAGGTGTGGCACTGATGCAAAAACTTCATCGGCTCTTCCAGTTCATATGGCAACATGAGACGGTTCCACAAGACTTCAAAGATGCGTCCATCATGCACCTTTACAAAAAGAAAGGAAACCGTCAGGCCTGTGACAACCAGCATGGAATCTCCCTGCTTTCAACTGCAGGCAAGACAATGGCCAGAGTTCTGCTGAATCGTCTCATTGCACACCTTGAACAAGGTCTACTACCTGAAAGCCAGTGCGGTTTCCGGAAAGAACGTGGAACTATCGATATGGTGTTTGCTGCCAGACAGCTCCAGGAGAAATGTCAAAAGCAAAACACCGACTTGTACTCCACCTATGTCGATCTGACCAAGGCCTTTGACACTGTTAGTAGAGAGGGCCTTTGGAGAATCATGGCAAAGCACGGATGCCCAAGAAAGTTCATCGACATCGTCCGACAATTCCACAATGGAATGCTGGCCAGAGTCCAAGACAACAGAGAGACCTCAGAACCCTTCCTAGAGTGAAACAGGGCTGTGTGCTTTCTCCCACCCTGTTCAGCCTTATGTTCTCAGCCATGCTGACTGATGCTTTCAATGATACTAACATAGGCATCAGGTACCGAACAGATGGATCAGTTTTCAACCTCAGGAGGCTTCAAACAAAAACCAAGGTTTCGACAGACACCATTAATGAATTCCTGTTTGCTGATGACTGTGCCCTCAATGCTGCCTCGGAAGCTGCCATGTAGCTTTGAGTGGATAAGTTCTCTGACGCCTGCAACAACTTCGGCCTGACAATCAACATGAAGAAGACAAAAGTGATGCATCAGCCAGCTCAAGGCAAGCCATAAATGGTCCAACCATCAACATCAGCGGGCAACAGCTGAATGCGGCAGACAAGTTCACCTATCTCGGCAGCATGCTCTCCAGAAACATTGTCATTGACGATGAGGTGAATGCCAGACTATCAAAAGCCAGTGTTGCCTTCGGCAGACACCACAAGAGCGTCTGGAACAGGAGGGGCATCACTCAAGAGACCAAAATCAAGGTGTACTGGGCCATAGTTCTCACCACACTACTCTATCGCTGTGAAACCTGGATGGTATACCAGCGTCATGCTAGGAAGCTGAATCACTTCCACACGACATGCCTCAGGAAACTCCTAGGCATAAGATGGCAGGACAAGACCCCAGACACAGAGGTGTTAATCCGAGCTGGTCTGCCTAGCATCTTTACCATCTTGATGCAGGCACAGCTTCGCTGGGCAGGTCATGTAGCCCGAATGCCAGACCACCGGCTGCCAGAGAAGTTGCTGTTTGGTGAATTGCAACAGGGAAAGCGCTCTCAAGGCTGATGAAGAAGCACTTCAAGGACACTCTAAAGGCCTCCTTGAAGGCTTTCAGCATCAGCCACATGACCTGGGAGCAGACAGCTGAGGACAGAGGCAGATGGCTTTACTGCCAGAGACCATTTCAGGCGCAGATTGGCCTCATCCGCCATCTGCGCACCCACAGATCTCGATCCCAAAAATAATAATAATAAAAAATGGATGACTAGATGGTCCTCGTCGTATAGATGGACGAAGATCTCTCTACGAAGATCTTATATCTCAGGGGTGCACATAAATGGTACACGTGGTGCCTGTGCATGCTAAAAAGAAATGATGTGCAGTAGAAAACACAAGGGAAGAGGAAATCAATGATAGATTGTAGTAAAAGTGTTTCCCTCTGCTGTGCATCAATGATATGTAGCACAAGTGACTGTAGGAAAGTGATGTGTGTGTGTGTGTGTGTATGTAGAGGGGTGAGGAGCTTAACTGACTACAGAAAATGACATGTGGGTGTATGCAGGGATATAGGGGTGCTTAAGTTACTGTAGGAGAATGGTGTGTGGGATTGTGTGTGTATGTAGGTGCCACACTATGGCACTGTTGGGAGAGGATGCTATCTATTATGGCCCTATAAATGTTTGCGAGCAGCCCGTTTCAGTTTTTTTTTTTTCCTGAGGAAAAAAAAGTATTTGCTGGGCTTTCTTCACCAGGCAGGATGTGTGCAGAGACTAGGTCAGGTCAGATGTGATATGGATGGTGTTCAGAACCAAGTTATTGGCTGCAGACCATCTTGTCAGGTGTTGGATCTCCTCTCGATAGTGAGCCTCATCATTGTCCGATATGAGGCCCACCACTGTGGTATTATCCGCAAACTTGAGGACCAGGTTAGAGGGATGGATGGATGAACAGTCATGTGTGAAGAGGGTGAAAAGAGCTGGGCTGAGCACACAGCCCTGCAATGTACCAGTGTTCAGAACCAGCATGGATGATGTAGAGTCGCCTATTCTCACCACCTGAGGCCTGTTGGCGAGAAAGTCCCTGATCCAGCATCACAGTGACTCAGACAGACCCAGGTTTTGAAGCTTCAGCACCAGCTTGCCTGGACTAACTATATTAAATGCTAAGCTGAAATCCACAAATAAATAGCACGCTAACATCAGTTTTAGGATGCTCCAGGTGAGTCAGGGCTGTGTGAAGTGCCAATGAGACTGCATCCGCCGTTGAGCAATTCCCCCTGATGACAGCCCAGGCCAGCAGGGATTGTGCCCTTTATGTGCTTTAGGAGGATCCTCTCACAAAACTTCATAACTACCGCAGTCAGACTGAGGCAGGTGATGGCTGATTTTTTTTGCCACAGGTACAATGATAGAGGATTTGAGGCAATTTGGGACCACAGCAAATTGCAGGGACAAATTGAAAATGTCCAAAAAGACCCCTACCAGTTGGTCAGCACATGTTTTCAAACTCCGTCCTGACACCTTATATGGTCCTGCCGCTTTACTGATGTTGATCCTCCTCCTCCTTACTTGATGCAGTTGCAGGACAAGAGGCTGATGCTGCTCTACTGGCCAAGGAAGACAAACAGTTTCTCTGCTGTCAGGAGTATCAAAGTGTGCAAAGAATCAATTTAAAGTGTCGGGGAGAGAGGGGTCATGGCTGACCTGCTGGTCATTATGCCTAAAGTCTGTGATGGTCCTAATACCTCTCCACATATTTTGTGGATTGTTATTGTCAAAATGCTACTCAATGTGCTGCCTGTACCTGTGTGTTGCCATCTGGATTTGCTTCTTTACCTCTTTATGGGCCCTGCCATAAGCGGGCTTGTCACCACTCCTGTAGACAGTGTCCCGGGCTTTCAGCAGGGACCTCACTGTGCTGTCCAGCCATGGTTTCTGGTCGGGAAAAACCTTGATGGTCTTTGTGGGTAAGACAGCATCAGTGCAAAACTGCACATAGGACAGGACAGCTGATGTATATGCCTCCAGGTCTGCACCCTCCTTAAACACACTGCTTTTAATTCCACATGGTTGAAGTCACCAGCCACGATTACAGTCACCTCTGGGTTAGCATTCATCTGCCCTGCCTGCTAATCAGACAGTATAACTCCTCCAGTGCTAATTTAGCATCGGCCCACGGTGGAATGTAAACAGCCACCATGAGGATAGAACAAAACTCTCTCACCTTCTTAAATGGTCTGCATTTCATGGCAATATAGTCCAGGTCAGGGGAACACAATGTCCCATTGACATTTGTTGCTGTACACCAGGAGCTGTGAATGTACAGCATCAAACTGCCTCCATTCCTTTTAGCTGAATCTGCTGTCCTATCTGCCCGGAACAATGACCACCCTGAAAGCTCCACTGCAGCATCTGGTATGTTGTTATCCAACCAGGTCTTTGTGACAATCACAGCACAACTGTCCATCTTCTGTGAAACAATCCTCAGCCGGATCTCATCCATTTTGCTGGCGAGTGACCGGGCATTTGTGAGGAAAAGACTGGGAAGTGCTGGTCTGTGTGGGTTAGCATGTAGCCTATCCCACACACCGCTCCGCTCACCCCACTTTTGTTTGTGGAACTTCCATCTCCCAAGCCACAGAAAGGGGACAATATGTCCCATGGTGGTCTGGTGAATTTCTGGTGGAATAAACTCCGGTTTTACGGATGCATGGAGTTCGTAATGTTTTACAATGTCCAAACATTCGGACCTTCCATACTGGATCAGTGAATCAAATGGCCAAACTGGGCCAAAAGACACACATACCACACAAAGAAATAAAACAAAAAGCTGAGATCCCCAAGTCACTGCATCTACACACCCTGACAATTTACAGTAAATATATACGTTTTTGATCCACTAGAAAAACGGACCTTAATATTTGGTACAGAAACCTTTGTTTACAGTTCCAGAGGTCAGACGTTTCCTGTAGTTCTTGATCAAATTTGCACACTGCAGCAAGGATTTTGGTTCACTCCGCCATACAGATCTTCTCCAGATCTTTCAGGTTTGGAATTTCAGCTGTCTCCAAAGATTTTCTATTGAGTTCCTATCTGGAGACTGGCTCAGCCACTCTAGGACCTTGAAATGCTTCTTACGGATCCCCTCCTTAGTTGCCCTGGCTGTGTGTTTGGGGTCAGTGTCATGCTGAAGATCCAGCCACGACCCATCTTTAGTGCTATCACTGAGAGAAGGAGGTTGTTTGCCAAAATCTCTCAATACATGACCCCATCCATCCTCCCTTCATTACGGTGCAGTCGTCCTGTCCCCTTTGCAGAAACGCACCCCCAGAGCATGATGTTTCCACCCCCATGCTTCACGGTTGGGACGGTGTTCTTGGGGTTGTTCTCATCCTCCAAACACGGCGAGTGGAGTTGATAACACAAAGCTCTATTTGGTCTCACCTGACCACATGACCTTCTCCCATGCCTCCTCTGAACTTCAAACAGGCCTGGACATGTGCTGGCGTGAGCAGGGGGACCTTGCTGCCCTGCAGGATTTTAAACCGTGATGGCATCATGTGTTACTAAGGTAATCTTTGTGACTGTGGTCCATGCTCTCTTCAGGTCACTGACCAGGTCCTCCTGTGTAGTTCTGGACTTTCTCAGAATCATCCTTACCCCATGAGGTGAGATCTTGCATGGAACCCCAGACTGAGGGAGATTGACAGTCATCTTGTGTTTCTTCCATTTTCTAATAATTATGCCAACAGTTGTTGTCTTCTCACCAAGTTGCTTGCCTGTTGTCCTGTAGTCCATCCCAGCCTTGTGCAGGTCTACAGTTTTGTCCCTGGTGTCTTTAGACAGCTCTTTGGTCTTGTCCATGGTGGATAGGTTGGAGTGTGATTGAGTGAGTGTGTGGACAGGTGTCTTTTATACAGGTAACAAGTTCAAACAGGTGGAATTAATACAGGTAAAGAGTGCAGAACAGGAGGACTTCTTAAAGACAAACTAACAGGTCTGTGAGAGACAGAATTCTTGCTGGTTGGTAGGTGATCAAATACTTATTTCATGCAATAAAATGCAGATTAATTATTTAAAATCATACAATGTGATTTACTGGATTTTTTTTTAGATTCTGTCTCTCACAGTTGAAGTGTACCTACGATAAAAATTACAGACATCTACATTCTTTGTAGGTGGGAAAACTTGCAAACTCGACAGTGGATCAAACACATCACTGAATATTTTATATTCTAATATTTTTGGTTGGGCGTTGGAATGGCGACTGCGAACTTTGTAAAGTGATGTGTGATGACAAGAATGTCCTTCGTTCCACTGTTGTCAAGTTCCAAGGAAAGAAAATCCATGCAAAGTAACTCAAGCAGCCTCATAGTGTTGATACTGACTAATGGTGCGCCTTCTCAGGTAGTGCGTTTTGGCGCACACATCTGCCACACGTCTTCACTTTTTTTTCAATGTCTACAGCCATCTTGGGCCAAAAGAACCTCGTTCTAACAAGATCTAAGGTGCGATCAGCCTCCATGTGTCCCATGTGATCATGCAAACTCGTCAAGACCATGTCACAAAGCTCAGTTGGCAAAACCAGCAGATAACATGTCTGAGGGCCGATTTGTTGTCTCTGGTACAGCACATTATTACGGAGCTCAAGACGCTGTAGCTCTCTCAACAAGAGTGGAAGTTCTGGAAGCTCGCTCCGTAGTGTGGGGGGGTGGCTTCTCCCCGCACTCAAGCTGAAGAATGGTATGCCCCAAACACTGATCTGCCCTTTGCTTGCTTGCCAACTCTACCTCAGTCAAGTGAGGGATAGCCGGCAACCCTCCAAACCAGAGAAAATGATCAGATCGTCCAGGAAAACTAAAACCTCCTTCAAGTGCATGTCGTCCATGCATTTTTCCATTAACCTTTGAAAGGTACTTGGCGCATTTGTCACACCCTGGGGCATCCGGTTAAATTCCCAAAACCCGAGGGGACATACGAAAGCCGTCTTAGGTTTGTCTGCCTCCTCGACTTTGATCTGGTAATAACCAGATTTTAAATCAAGAACGGAAAACCACTGGGAGCCTGAAAGTGCAGAGAAGGTGTATTCAAGCTTGGGAAACGCATATGCATCCTTTATTGTCTGCAGGTTCAGCCTGCGATAGTCGATACAAAGTCTGACCATAACGTTCTGTTTCCTGACCACCACAATTGGGGATGAAACAGGGGACTCAGATTCCCGAATAACCCCAGTATCCAGGAGCTCTTGGATATGCCTACAAACAGCTTCGACATCAGCTGGGTGTATTGGCCGAGGCCACAGCTTGAAAGGGGTCTCATCTGAAAGCTTAATGTGATGTGCCACTTTGTCTGTTCGCCCAAAATCCAAATCATGTTGCGCAAACACTTCTGACATGCTATGGAGTTGCTGGACAATGCGCTCCTTCCACTCAGGTGGGAGTGGCGATTCCCCAAAGTTGAAGGGCAAATTCGCTTTTGAAAGCAATTCAGCATCAGCTGGTTTACTCACACAATGTTGTTGGGAGATGACGCATTGGTAAGTACAGATGTCTGCAAGTTTACACCTTGCAGAAAGGACAACATCATGTTCAGACACATTGCTAACAATGACAGGCAGTTTAAAAGGTCGCTGGTTGGGAAGACCACCAAGCAAGACTTCACCATTAACCCGCCAGGCAAGGAAGATGAAGATGGATGCTCAACCACAAAAGTCTTTTCGTTCTGAAAGTTGTTAGCTACAGCACCACCCTCGATGACAACCGTCTCTCCAGCTGGAATGACCTCCTGCCCCTTTCCCTGTAGCCTCACCATGCCACGTCGAAGCTCAAGGACTTTGATCACCGCCTGATAGCCATAATAGGCTGGCTGGTAGTTGGTTGGCTCACTGAATAAATGTTGTACAAGACATCCATGGTATTGGTACCAAGGGACAAGGGACTGTGAGTCAGCCCGGACATCAGGCACAATCAAAGCATGGGTAGGTACTCCTATTGGTACACCAAACAAAGCCTGTGGAAAATCAATGGTCATTTCAACGTAACCTAAGTAGGGCACAGATTGCCTGTTTGTGCCCTCTACATGTAAGAGATCATGCAGAGGTTTGATCTCTTGTTCAGCTAGGTGCTGTTTATCAAACGAATGGGGGACGGTGGTAACCTGTGAACCTGTATCAAGGAGACAGTTAACTTGCAACTCGACGTTGATGGTCACTTCAGCTGTACTTTGGGTGCCAACCAACCCAGAAGGAAGCTTAAAAGTGCAACTTCTTTCCAAACGGTTTGAAGTAGCGCACACATGCGCCCTGCGTCCCTCTGAGGAGCGTGGTCATCTTTCTTCAGCCCCTGCCTGCTCCATGCCAGAGACTGAGCCTTGTTTAAAGGTAAGCTAGGGCGGTTCTGTTGGTCCCACTCACGCTGCCTTTCCTCTAACTGTCTTCTCTTCTCAGTCACTAAAGTTGGGTTTGAGTCATTACTGCAAAATGTTGCGATGTGTCCCTCCTCCCCGCAATTAAAGCAGTACCAATGTCTGGGTCTGTGTCCGTAGTTCTTTCTTGGTTGTTTTGACATGTCTGGCTTTGTACTGTATGATGCCCTTTCCTGTGTATTCCCTGTAGCATCCCCATCACTGAAAGCCTTAGACTTCTTCTGAGTCATTAAGGTGGTTAGCTGACTCTAGAATTTAGCTACCTGTTTCCTAAGATCATCAACTGCACCGGAAACGCAATGATTCTCCGTTGGCTCAAGAATACTGCTGCTCTGTGACTAGAGTTGAGCTCTCTGCTTTGCGGGCCCTAGATGTTTTCTCATGCGGCTAGCTTTGCTTTCCTGTTTGTCCTCCTCGGTGCGTAGCATTAATAGAAGCTCTGGAAATGGAGGTGGGGAGTTTTTCTTCTGCTCAAGTTGTAAACTAAAGAGCAGGGCAGCATCTCAACACCCCTTACAAAATTGCTTGAGAAGATGTTTACCCACTTCCTCTGGTGCACCCCCCCCTCTCTTAACACCCTGGTTAAGTACGAGCTGCAACCACTGCAGGTAAGCCGACAGCTTCTCGTCGGGATCCTGGAGAGTATTTATGACTTGAGCAAACAGCTCCTCTCCTTCTTCAACTGCACCGAAAGCTGAATCTAGAAGTTGCAGGTAGGCAGAAGGTAATGAGTTGGAGAGCAACCCTTTAACCACATCCGCTGCGGGTGAATGCTAAATGGTAATGGGTGAATGCTAAATGAATGCTAAAGGTGGCGGTTCATCTACACGTTTAATTAATTTAATTAATTAATTTAATTTAATTAGCTTATAATGCGCCAAATCACAGCAAAAGCCGTTTCAAGGCACCTTACATAAAACAATTCAACATAAAATTTAAATAAATAATTAAAAATGAAAAAAAAAAAATTCAAATACATAATTAAAACAGAAATAAAAGAATAAAACAGATAAAAAAAACTATTCATAAGAAAGAGAATAAAATAGGTTTTCAGTCTTGACTTAAAAATGTCCACGGACTCCGACTGCCTCACGGTCGCATGATTTACACTGCCACGTTTAGTGGAACAACAACCTTGTCTACTACTGCGGCGTTGTATTAAACCCTCAACTATGACTGAACTTGAGGCTACACTGCCTGATATTTTAGCTTTGAGTCTGGAGAATGGTAAATCAGCAGACAGCCTTGCAGATAGTCTAAATTTAGCGCTTAAAACTACACTTGATAAGATTGCACATCCTCTTTTAAGGCCACGCCCTCCCAAGGCACAGTCACCTTGGTTCATTGGTTACTTGCGTGACCTCAGGCAGAAGGCTAGAGGTTTGGAACAGAAATGGCACTGTTCCAAATTAGAGGTGTTCTGCCTTGTGTGGCGGGATGCTATTTTAGATTATAATCATGCACTACTGGCCACAAAGCGGGCCTATTACTCTGATTTGATCAGTAAAAACAAACATAACTCAGTTTTTGTTTGACACTGTAGCATTTCTTATTCACGGGCAGCCACCTGTTAGTCGTTCTCCCTTTTCAGCACAGGATTTCTTGGGTTATTTTGAGAAGAAAATAGAAGATATTAGGCTGAGCATATCTCAGCACGCCTCAGCCCAGCCATTAAAACCTGCTATGGAGGTGGGGGCTACCATTGAGGTGTTACCTAGATTTACAGAATTTAACAGTATTTCATTAGGCGTGCTGACAAAACTTGTGGCGTCTACAAAAAGCACAACCTGTTTATTTGATCCCAACAAAACTGTTTAAGGACCTGTGGCCCACTCTTAGGCTGACTGTGCTGGAAATTATTAATCTGTCATTAACCTCTGGATCTGTTCCGAAATGTTTTAAATCTGCAGTGATTAAGCCATTACATAAGAAATCTAATCTTGACCCTAGTGTATTGAAAAATTACAGGACAATATCAAATCTATCATTCTGTTCCAAAATTCTGCGAGCAATGGACTCAGATACCACTACGGTTTTGGTGTTGTTAGATCTCAGTGTTGCATTTGATACAGTGGATCATCATATTTTGCTCGATAGGTTGGAGAATTTTTTGGGGATTACTGGAAGTGCCCTTGCTTGGTTGACGTCATGTCTGAAAAGTCGTTCTCAATGTGTCTTGTATAATGGCACTACCTCTGACCTTGGTGACATGAGATTTGGGGTTCCACAGGGATCTGTTTTAGGCCCCTTGCTTTTCTCCCTGTATGTGTACACCCCTTGGGCGTATACTGCAGAGTTTTGGGATTGCCTTTCATTGTTACGCTGATGAAAGGCAATCCCATATGGAGCAAGGATCCAGTAACCAATTTCATATTTATTTACTTTAAGACTCAATAAAATGTTGTTCACTTTCAATGTAATCAGCTTGTAAAGCACCAAATTACAACAGAGGCCGTCTCAAGGTGCCTCACACAGAACAGTTCAACATAAAAACAATTAAATAAATAAAAAAAATTCAAATACCTAATTAAATACAGTAAAAGTAAAATAATAAAACATAAAATAAAAACTACTCATAACAAAGAGAATAAAAATAGGTTTTTGATTTCCACCCAAAGGGACCAAGAATAAAGGGCAAATGTTTCAAGATTTAATAACTTTTGTAGAGTTTAGTTTTTTTTTTTGTAATGTTATTTATCTTTTCCTTAGAGATTAATGCAAATTTACACAGATTTTTTTTGTACTAGACAGTTCTTTGTTACATACTACAGGGTCTTGTGAAAACAATCGTATTTTACTGTTATATCAGAGTCCATGTTTTCTTGTTAAAATGTTCTACCAGCACTAAAACCAACCTCTGCTTGCACTAAGGTTGTTTGAAAGTTTTTTGTTCTTGCTGCTCCACAGCCTGTCTAGTGGATTTTTATTTTATTTTTTACCACTGTTGTCGTGTGTTACCTGTGCTGTTCCACAGCCTGTCCAGTGGATTTTTATTTTATTTTTTACCACTGTTGTCGTGTGTTATCTGTGCTGCTCCACAGCCTGTCCAGTGGATTTCTATTTTATTTTTTACCACTGTTGTCGTGTGTTACCTGTGCTGCTCCACAGCCTGTCCAGTGGATTTTTATTTTATTTTTTTTAGCACTGTTGTCGTGCGTTACCTGTGCTGCTCCACAGCCTGTCCAGTGGATTTTTATTTTATTTTTTAGCACTGTTGTCGTGCGTTACCTGTGCTGCTCCACAGCCTGTCCAGTGGATTTTTATTTTATTTTTTACCACTGTTGTCGTGCGTTACCTGTGCTGCTCCACAGCCTGTCTAGTGGTTTTTTGTTTTGTTTTGGCACCGTTGTCGTGCGTTACCTGTGCTGCTCCACAGCCTGTCTAGTGGATTTTGATTTTGATTTTATTTTTTTTAGCACTGTTGTCGTGCGTTACCTGTGCTGCTCCACAGCCTGTCCAGTGGATTTTTATTTAGCACTGTTGTCGTGCGTTACCTGTGCTGCTCCACAGCCTGTCTAGTGGATTTTTATTTTGTTTTAGCACTGTTGTCGTGCGTTGCCTGTGCTGCTCCACAGCCTGTCCAGTGGATTTTTATTTTTATTTTATTTTATTTTTTAGCACTGTTGTTGTGCGTTACCTGTGCTGCTCCACAGCCTGTCTAGTGGATTTTTATTTTATTTTAGCACTGTTGTCGTGCGTTACCTGTGCTGCTCCACAGCCTGTCTAGTGTCGGATTCCCTGTTTGGGAATCCGCTAGCTTGGCGTGGCTGCTGGCTCTTAGCCGTTTTGGCATGGCGGCTTCTCCTGTCTCTCCCGTACTTTTCTGCTCTGGGTGTGAAATGTTTGGTTATTCCTCGGCCTCTTTTGGCAGTAACGGTGCTTGTAATGGGTGCGGCTTATTCGTAGCTTTGGAGGCCAGGCTGGGCGAATTGGAGGCTTGGCTCAGCACCGTGGAGAGTTCTGCAGCTAGCCAGGACCCTGTAGTCGGTGCGGACCAAGGTGGCTTGGCCGCCGTTGGTTCCCCCCTGGCAGACCCCGTGCAGTCGGGAAGGCGGGCTGACTGGGTGACTGTGAGGAGGAAGCGTAGCCCTAAACAGAAGCCCCGTGTACACCGTCAACCCGTTCACATCTCTAACCGTTTTTCCCCACTCGACGATACACTCGCCGAGGATCAAACTCTGGTTATTGGCGACTCTGTTTTGAGAAATGTGAAGTTAGCGACACCAGCAACCATTGTCAATTGTCTTCCGGGGGCCAGAGCAGGCGACATCGAAGGACATTTGAAATTGCTGGCTAAGGCTAAGCGTAAATTTGGTAAGATTGTAATTCACGTCGGCAGTAATGACACTCGGTTACGCCAATCGGAGGTCACTAAAATTAACATTGAATCGGTGTGTAACTTTGCAAAAACAATGTCGGACTCTGTTGTTTTCTCTGGGCCCCTCCCCAATCAGACCGGGGGTGATATGTTTAGCCGCATGTTCTCCTTGAATTGCTGGCTGTCTGAGTGGTGTCCAAAAAATGAGGTGGGCTTCATTGATAATTGGCAAAGCTTCTGGGGAAAACCTGGTCTTGTTAGGAGAGACGGCATCCATCCCACTTTAGAGGGAGCAGCTCTCATTTCTAGAAATCTGGCCAATTTTTTGGGATCCTCCAAACTGTGACTGTCTAGCGTTGGGACCAGGAGGCAGAGCTGTGGTCTTATACACCTCTCTGCAGCTTCTCTCCCCCTGCCATCCCCTTATTACCCCATCCCCGTAGAGACGGTGCCTGCTCCCAGACCACCAATAACTAGCAAAAATCTATTTAAGCATAAAAATTCAAAAAGAAAAAATAATATAGCACCTTCAATTGCACCACAGACTAAAACAGTTAAATGTGGTCTATTAAACATTAGGTCTCTTTCTTCTAAGTCCCTGTTGGTAAATGATATAATAATTGATCAACGTATTGATTTATTCTGCCTAACAGAAACTTGGTTACAGCAGGATGAATATGTTAGTTTAAATGAGTCAACACCCCCGAGTCACACTAACTGTCAGAATGCTCGTAGCACGGGCCGGGGCGGAGGATTAGCAGCAATCTTCCATTCCAGCTTATTAATTAATCAAAAACCTAGACAGAGCTTTAATTCATTTGAAAGCTTGTCTCTTAGTCTTGTCCATCCAAATTGGAAGTCCCAAAAACCAGTTTTATTTGTTATTATCTATCGTCCACCTGGTCGTTACTGTGAGTTTCTCTGTGAATTTTCAGACCTTTTGTCTGACTTAGTGCTTAGCTCAGATAAGATAATTATAGTGGGCGATTTTAACATCCACACAGATGCTGAGAATGACAGCCTCAACACTGCATTTAATCTATTATTAGACTCTATCGGCTTTGCTCAAAAAGTAAATGAGTCCACCCACCACTTTAATCATATTTTAGATCTTGTTCTGACTTATGGTATGGAAATAGAAGACTTAACAGTATTCCCTGAAAACTCCCTTTTGTCTGATCATTTTTTAATAACATTTACATTTACCCTGATGGACTACCCTGCAGTGGGGAATAAGTTTCATTACACTAGAAGTCTTTCAGAAAGCGCTGTAACTAGGTTTAAGGATATGATTCCTTCTTTATGTTCTCTAATGTCATATACCAACACAGAGCAGAGTAGCTACCTAAACTCTGTAAGGGAGTTAGAGTATCTTGTCAATAGTTTTACATCCTCATTGAAGACAACTTTGGATGCTGTAGCTCCTCTGAAAAAGAGAGCCTTAAATCAGAAGTGTCTGACTCCGTGGTATAACTCACAAACTCGTAGCTTAAAGCAGATAACCCGTAAGTTGGAGAGGAAATGGCGTCTCACTAATTTAGAAGATCTTCACTTAGCCTGGAAAAAGAGTTTGTTGCTCTATAAGAAAGCCCTTCGTGAAGCTAGGACATCTTTCTACTCATCACTAATTGAAGAAAATAAGAACAACCCCAGGTTTCTTTTCAGCACTGTAGCCAGGCTGACAAAGAGTCAGAGCTCTATTGAGCTGAGTATTCCATTAACTTTAACTAGTAATGACTTCATGACTTTCTTTGCTAACAAAATTTTGACTATTAGAGAAAAAATTACTCATAACCATCCCAAAGATGTATCGTTATCTTTGGCTGCTTTCAGTGATGCCGGTATTTGGTTAGACTCATCCAAACCATCAACATGTTTATTAGACCCCATTCCTACCAGGCTGCTCAAGGAAGCCCTACCATTATTTAATGCTTCGATCTTAAATATGATCAATCTATCTTTGTTAGTTGGCTATGTACCACAGGCTTTTAAGGTGGCAGTAATTAAACCATTACTTAAAAAGCCATCACTTGACCCAGCTATCTTAGCTAATTATAGGCCAATCTCCAACCTTCCTTTTCTCTCACAAATTCTTGAAAGGGTAGTTGTAAAACAGCTAACTGATCATCTGCAGAGGAATGGTCTATTTGAAGAGTTTCAGTCAGGTTTTAGAATTCATCATAGTACAGAAACAGCATTAGTGAAGGTTACAAATGATCTTCTTATGGCCTCGGACAGTGGACTCATCTCTGTGCTTGTTCTGTTAGACCTCAGTGCTGCTTTGATACTATTGACCATAAAATTTTATTACAGAGATTAGAGCATGCCATAGGTATTAAAGGCACTGCGCTGCGGTGGTTTGAATCATATTTGTCTAATAGATTACAATTTGTTCATGTAAATGGGGAATCTTCTTCACAGACTAAAGTTAATTATGGAGTTCCACAAGGTTCTGTGCTAGGACCAATTTTATTCACTTTATACATGCTTCCCTTAGGCAGTATTATTAGACGGTATTGCTTAAATTTTCATTGTTACGCAGATGATACCCAGCTTTATCTATCCATGAAGCCAGAGGACACACACCAATTAGCTAAACTGCAGGATTGTCTTACAGACATAAAGACATGGATGACCTCTAATTTCCTGCTTTTAAACTCAGATAAAACTGAAGTTATTGTACTTGGCCCCACAAATCTTAGAAGCATGGTGTCTAACCAGATCGTTACTCTGGATTGCATTTCCCTGATCTCTAGTAATACTGTGAGAAATCTTGGAGTTATTTTTGATCAGGATATGTCATTCAAAGCGCATATTAAACAAATATGTAGGACTGCCTTTTTGCATTTATGCAATATCTCTAAAATCAGAAAGGTCTTGTCTCAGAGTGATGCTGAAAAATTAATTCATGCATTTATTTCCTCTAGGCTGGACTATTGTAATTCATTATTATCAGGTTGTCCTAAAAGTTCCCTAAAAAGCCTTCAGTTGGTTCAGAATGCTGCAGCTAGAGTACTGACGGGGACTAGCAGGAGAGAGCATATCTCACCCGTGTTGGCCTCCCTTCATTGGCTTCCTGTTAATGCTAGAATAGAATTTAAAATTCTTCTTCTTACTTATAAGGTTTTGAATAATCAGGTCCCATCTTATCTTAGGGACCTCGTAGTACCATATTACCCCATTAGAACGCTTCGCTCTCAGACTGGGTTTGTAAGAGTAGAATGGGAGGCAGAGCCTTCAGCTTTCAGGCTCCTCTCCTGTGGAACCAGCTCCCAATTCAGATCAGGGAGACAGATACCCTCTCTACTTTTAAGATTAGGCTTAAAACTTTCCTTTTTGCTAAGGCTTATAGTTAGGGCTGGATCGGGTGACCCTGGACCATCCCTTGGTTATGTTGCTTTAGACGTAGACTGTGGGGGGGTTCCCATGATGCACTGTTTCTTTCTCTTTTTGCTCCATATGCATCACTCTGCATTTAATCATTAGTGATCGATCTCTTTTTCCTGGTTCTTTCCCTCAGCCCCAACCAGTCTCAGCAGAAGACTGCCCCTCCCTGAGCCTGGTTCTGCTGGAGGTTTCTTCCTGTTAAAAGGGAGTTTTTCCTTCCCACTGTGGCCAAGTGCTTGCTCATAGGGGGTCGTTTTGACCGTTGGGGTTTTTCATAATTATTGTATGGCCTTGCCTTGCAATGTGGAGCGCCTTGGGGCAACTGTTTGTTGTGATTTGGCGCTATATAAGAAAAAAGTTGATTGATTGATTGATTGAAAGTTGCAGAATGTTAATTCTAGAATAGAATTTAAAATTCTTCTTCTTACTTATAAGGTTTTGAATAATCAGGTCCCATCTTATCTTAGGGACCTCATAGTACCATATCACCCCAATAGAGCGCTTCGCTCTCAGACTGCAGGCTTACTTGTAGTTCCTAGGGTTTGTAAGAGTAGAATGGGAGGCAGAGCCTTCAGCTTTCAGGCTCCTCTCCTGTGGAACCAGCTCCCAATTCAGATCAGGGAGACAGACACTCTCTCTACTTTTAAGATTAGGCTTAAAACTTTCCTTTTTGCTAAAGCTTATAGTTAGGGCTGGATCAGGTGACCCTGAACCATCCCTTAGTTATGCTGCTATAGACTTAGACTGCTGGAGGGTTCCCATGATGCACTGAGTGTTTCTTTCTCCTTTTGCTCTGTATGCACCACTCTGCATTTAATCATTAGTGATTGATCTCTGCTCCCCTCCACAGCATGTCTTTTTCCTGGAGGTTTCTTCCTGTTAAAAGGGAGTTTTTCCTTCCCACTGTTGCCAAGTGCTTGCTCACAGGGGGTCGTTCTGACTGTTGGGGTTTTTACGTAATTATTGTATGGCCTTGCCTTGCAATATAAAGTGCCTTGGGGCAACTGTTTGTTGTGATTTGGCGCTATATAAATAAAATTGATTGATTGATTGATGATACTCAGTTGTACATGCCGATAACTGCAGGAAATCTCACTCCCATAAAATCCCTGGAGGACTGTCTTCTATCAGTGAGAAGTTGGATGTCTAGTAACTTCCTACTTTTAAACTTTGATGAGACTGAAATGATGGTTCTTGGTCCAGCAAGACATCGGCATCAGTTTGACCAGCTGGTGCTCAGTCTGGGTTCGTGTGTCATACATCATACAGACAAAATGAGGAACCTTTGGGTAATTTTTGATCCCACATTGTCTTTTGACCTCCACATCAGGGATGTTACTAGGACTGCTTTTTTCCATCTGCGAAATATAGCGAGGATCCGCCCCATCCTGTCTATGGCTGATGCCAAGACCCTGATTCATGCTTTCGTTTCTTCTAGACTAGATTATTGTAATGTTCTATTTTCAGGGTTGCCGCAGTCCAGCATCAGGGGTCCTAAACTGGTTCAGAACGCTGCCGCCAGACTTCTGAAACATAGCAGACCCATATCACACCCATTTTGGCATCTTTGCACTGGCTCCCTGTCTCTGTGGGAGCAGATTTTAAGGTTTTGTTATTGACTTATAAGGTACTTCATGGACTGGCACCATCTTATCTGGCTGATCTGGTGGAACTTGAATGCTTTCAACGTCACTGCTGATCTGCATTATAATTTCTCTTAAGACTCATTCGCAGTCTTTGCCGCTTAGCTTTGCTAGTTCTTTTAGCTCTGTCAGATAGGTTTAGTAGCACTACTACCTAGCCAGGAGGTGTAAACGCTACTCAGGGTCGGGACATTATACACAACGTTGGGATCACCTTTTGATGTGTGTCTGTATGGCAGAAGTGACTCCAACCCTTCTACAGCTGAGCCACTGGAGTACTCGACGATCAGGTTTTTGTTAAAGTCAGAAGACTCATCATCAACCGAAATAGTGTGCTGAATGGCACCGTACATCTTAAGGAAGTCAATCACTTCTTCATCGTGAACTAATCCAGTTATTCCCTCAACAATGACTGCATTGGGGATCTTGACACTAGACCTCTGGATAAAATCCATGTTGCAATAGAGCAATGCTGACGTCACACAGGCTGGCACTCGCCAAATTTTACACTGTAACCCTTCTTTGCCTGATGGAGTTACTAGTAATGATATGGTTCAATATCTGTTTACAATTTAGACCAGCTATCAGAATTTCTAGACAGTCGATCACGAAGTTGAAGTTGTGCCGGGGCCGGATCTTTCAACAAGACAACGAACCTAAACACTGTTCAAAATCTACTAAGGCATTCATGCAGAGGAACAAGTACAACGTTCTGGAATGACCATCTCAGTCCCCAGATCTGAATATTATTGAAAATCTGTGGTGTGATTTTAAGCGGGCTGGGGTGGGCAACTTGTTCCAAAAAGGGACAAGAGGGTGCAGGTTTTCTTTTGCAGCCACTGACTCCACCAGGTGATTTCACTGATTCCATCTAAAGTGATATGAATCAGTGAAATCACCTGGTGGAGTCAGTGGCTGCAAAGAAAACCTGCACCCTCTTGGCCCTTTCTGGAACAAGTGGCCCACCCCTGTACTAAATATTAATGTATGTTTTCTGTTGGGGTGCCCAAATTTATGCACCTGCCTAATTTTGTTTAAATAATTATTGCACACTTTCTGTAAATCCTATAAACTTCATTTCACTTCTCAGATATCACTGTGTTTGTCTGCTATATGATATATTTAACTGAAATTGCTGATCCAAACAACTAATCATTTATAAAGGAAAATCATGGAAATCATCAGGGGTTCCCAAACGTTTACATACAGCTGTATGTGTGTGTGTGTGTGTGTGTGTATGTGTGTATATATACACACACACACACACACACACACACACACACACACACACACACACACACACACACACACACACACACACACACACACAGTTCAAAATAATAAAAAGTGAGTAAAGTTCAAAATCCTTGTAAGGAAGAAACCAGTCCCAGCCAACCCCATCACCCTGTGTGACTCCCCAGTCGCCATTATGGAGTCCTTCAATTACCTGGGGATCACCATCACCCAGGACCTCAAGTGGGAGCTGAAAATCAACTCTCTCATCAAGATAGTACAACAGATGATGTACTTTCTGTAGCAGCTGAGGAGGTTCAACCAGCAAAAAACACTGAGGGTGAACTTCAACACTGCCATCATTGGTCCATCATCTCCTCCTTCATTACCATCTGGTACGCTGCTGCCACTGCTAAGGACAGGAGCAGACTGCAGCGTATCATCCACACAGCAGAAAAGGTGATAAACTGCAATCTGCCATCCCTACAGGACCTGCACTCTTCCAGGGCCTTGAGACGAGCAAGGAAGATAGTGGCCGATCCCTCTCACGCCGGACACAAGCTTTTTGTCTCCCTCCCCTCTGGTAGGAGGCTGAGATCCACCAGGACCAAAAGCTCAAGACACAAAAACAGCTTCTTTCTGTCTACAGCTAGACTCATAAATAATGTCAGAGACTCCCATTTACCCTGCCCCGCTCCCCTGCTCCCACAAAGTACAGACTGGTCATCTGTACACTAATCACATACTTTTGCACAGTCCCATCTCACGACATTATATTTACTTAACAGTGAACATTGTTTTGCCTGTTTGACTTTTACTTCTAACAGAAGCATTTTGTACAGAAGCAAAGAAGTAGAACTGAGAACATTTAAATACACAGACCACTATGTACTGGACTTGGAACACGATATAGACCCAGACAATAATTTCTTCTCAAATATCAATGACAGTTTTTGCTATTATACAGATGAACAGTTTAATCGGATCATTAAAACGGATAACAAATTATCAATAATCCATTTCAACAGCAGAAGTCTATATGCACACTTTAACAACATTAAAGAATATTTAAGTCAATTTAAAAAATATTTAACATAATTGCTATATCAGAAACATGGATCAATGAAGATAAAGGAATGGATTTTGAACTGGATGGATATGAATTTAACTGTGTAAACAGAAAGAATAAGAGTGGAGGAGGAGTGGCTGTGTATGTGGATAAGAACATGGATTATAAAATACGAGGGCTGTCCGTAAAGTATAGGTCCTTTTTATTTTTTTCAAAAACTATATGGATTTCATTCATATGTTTTTACGTCAGACATGCTTGAACCCTCGTGCGCATGCGTGAGTTTTTCCACGCCTGTCGGTGACGTCATTCGCCTGTGAGCACTCCTTGTGGGAGGAGTCGTCCAGCGCCTCGTCGGAATTCCTTTGTCTGAGAAGTTGCTGAGAGACTGGCGCTTTGTTTGATCAAAATTTTTTCTAAACCTGTGAGACACATCGAAGTGGACATGGTTTGAAAAATTAAGCTGGTTTTCAGTGAAAATTTTAACAGCTGATGAGAGATTTTGAGGTGATTCTGTCGCTTTAAGGACTTTTCACGGTGCGAGACGTCGCTCAGCGCTCTCAGGCAGCGTCATCAGCCTGTTTCAAGCTTAAAACCTCCACATTCAGGCTCTATTGATCCAGGACGTCGTGAGAGAACAGAGACATTTCAGAAGAAGTCGGTTTCAGCATTTTATCCGGATATTCCACTGTTAAAGGAGATTTTTTTAATGAAAGACGTGCGGACGGGTCCGCGCGTCGGAACGCAGCCGACGCGGCGGCACAGGAAAAACACCTCCGTGTTGATAACCATTTGTTAAAATCCAGTTGGCTTTTGATGGCTTTCAGTGGAGTGAGTATATGAGAAATTGTTTATCAGCTGGAGATGTTCCAACTTGTCCTTAAGGCTTCCAGCAGAGGTGTTTTTCCTGTGACGGAGCGTCGCGGCGGCTGCGAGCCGACGCTGCAATCCGCCCGCACGTCTTTCATTAAAAAAATCTCCTTTAACAGTGGAATATCCGGATAAAATGCTGAAACCGACTTCTTCTGAAACTTCTCTGTTCTCTCACGACGTCTTGGATCAACAGAGCCTGAAATGTGGAGGTTTTCAGCTTGAAACAGGCTGATGACGCCGCCTGAGAGCGCTGCGCGACGTCTCGCACTGTGAAAAGTCCTTAAAGCGACAGAATCACCTCAAAATCTCTCATCAGCTGTTAAAATTTTCACTGAAAACCAGCTTAATTTTTCGAATCATGTCCACTTCGATGTGTCTCACAGGTTTAGAAAAAAATTTGATCAAACAAAGTGCCAGTCTCTCAGCAACTTCTCAGACAAAGGAATTCCGACGAGGGGCTGGACAACTCCTCCCACAAGGAGTGCTCACAGGCGAATGACGTCACCGACAGGCGTGGAAAAACTCACGCATGTGCACGAGGGTTCAGGCATGTCTGACGTAAAAACATATGAATGAAATCCATATAGTTTTGGAAAAAAATAAAAAGGACCAATACTTTACGGACAGACCTCGTAGTAGACAATATGACAACTGTGATCGATAACTTATTAGAATGTATAACTATTGAAATATGTGAAGAAAAAAGCAAAAATGTATTAGTCAGCTGTATATATAGAGTACCAGGATCTAGTATTGAAACATTCACTGACTGTATCAATCAATCAATCAATCAATTTTTTTATATAGCGCCAAATCAAAACAAACAGTTGCCCCAAGGCGCTTTATATTGTAAGGCAAGGCCATACAATAATGATGTAAAACCCCAACGGTCAAAACGACCCCTGTGAGCAAGCACTTGGCTACAGTGGGAAGGAAAAACTCCCTTTTAACAGGAAGAAACCTCCAGCAGAACCAGGCTCAGGGAGGGGCAGTCTTCTGCTGGGACTGGTTGGGGCTGAGGGAGGAGAACAGGAAAAAGACATGCTGTGGAGGGGAGCAGAGATCGATCACTAATGATTAAATGCAGAGTGGTGCATACAGAGCAAAAAGAGAAAGAAACAGTGCATCATGGGAACCCCCCAGCAGTCTACGTCTATAGCAGCATAACTAAGGGATGGTTCAGGGTCACCTGATCCAGCCCTAACTATAAGCTTTAGCAAAAAGGAAAGTTTTAAGCCTAATCTTAAAGTAGAGAGGGTGTCTGTCTCCCT
The DNA here is from genome assembly GCF_902500255.1 of Thalassophryne amazonica. Lineage (NCBI taxonomy): Eukaryota > Metazoa > Chordata > Actinopteri > Batrachoidiformes > Batrachoididae > Thalassophryne > Thalassophryne amazonica. The sequence goes on from NC_047111.1 coordinate 3,597,245, forward strand.
GATCTGAATTGGGAGCTGGTTCCACAGGAGAGGAGCCTGAAAGCTGAAGGCTCTGCCTCCCATTCTACTCTTACAAACCCTAGGAACTACAAGTAAGCCTGCAGTCTGAGAGCGAAGCGCTCTATTGGGGTGATATGGTACTACGAGGTCCCTAAGATAAGATGGGACCTGATTATTCAAAACCTTATAAGTAAGAAGAAGAATTTTAAATTCTATTCTAGAATTAACAGGAAGCCAATGAAGAGAGGCCAATATGGGTGAGATATGCTCTCTCCTTCTAGTCCCCGTCAGTACTCTAGCTGCAGCATTTGAATTAACTGAAGGCTTTTTAGGGAACTTTTAGGACAACCTGATAATAATGAATTACAATAGTCCAGCCTAGAGGAAATAAATGCATGAATTAGTTTTTCAGCATCACTCTGAGACAAGACCTTTCTGATTTTAGAGATATTGCGTAATGCAAAAAGCAGTCCTACATATTTGTTTAATATGCGCTTTGAATGACATATCCTGATCAAAAATGACTCCAAGATTTCTCACAGTATTACTAGAGGTCAGGGTAATGCCATCCAGAATAAGGATCTGGTTAGACACCATGTTTCTAAGATTTGTGGGGCCAAGTACAATAACTTCAGTTTATCTGAGTTTAAAAGCAGGAAATTAGAGGTCATCCATGTCTTTATGTCTGTAAGACAATCCTGCAGTTTAGCTAATTGGTGTGTGTCCTCTGGCTTCATGGATAGATAAAGCTGGGTATCATCTGCGTAACAATGAAAATTAAGCAATACCGTCTAATAATACTGCCTAAGGGAAGCATATATAAGTGAATAAAATTGGTCCTAGCACAGAACCTTGTGGAACTCCATAATTAACTTTAGTCTGTGAAGAAGATTCCCCATTTACATGAACAAATTGTAATCTATTAGACAAATATGATTCAAACCACCGCAGCGCAGTGCCTTTAATACCTATGGCATGCTCTAATCTCTGTAATAAAATTTTATGGTCAACAGTATCAAAAGCAGCACTGAGGTCTAACAGAACAAGCACAGAGATGAGTCCACTATCCGAGGCCATAAGATCATTTGTAACCTTCACTAATGCTGTTTCTGTACTATGATGAATTCTAAAACCTGACTGAAACTCTTCAAATAGACCATTCCTCTGCAGATGATCAGTTAGCTGTTTTACAACTACCCTTTCAAGAATTTTTGAGAGAAAAGGAAGGTTGGAGATTGGCCTATAATTAGCTAAGATAGCTGGGTCAAGTGATGGCTTTTTAAGTAATGGTTTAATTACTGCCACCTTAAAAGCCTGTGGTACATAGCCAACTAACAAAGATAGATTGATCATATTTAAGATCGAAGCATTAAATAATGGTAGGGCTTCCTTGAGCAGCCTGGTAGGAATGGGGTCTAATAAACATGTTGATGGTTTGGATGAAGTAACTAATGAAAATAACTCAGACAGAACAATCGGAGAGAAAGAGTCTAACCAAATACCGGCATCACTGAAAGCAGCCAAAGATAACAATACGTCTTTGGGATGGTTATGAGTAATTTTTTCTCTAATAGTTAAAATTTTGTTAGCAAAGAAAGTCATGAAGTCATTACTAGTTAAAGTTAATGGAATACTCAGCTCAATAGAGCTCTGACTCTTTGTCAGCCTGGCTACAGTGCTGAAAAGAAACCTGGGGTTGTTCTTATTTTCTTCAATTAGTGATGAGTAGAAAGATGTCCTAGCTTACGGAGGGCTTTTTTATAGAGCAACAGACTCTTTTTCCAGGCTAAGTGAAGATCTTCTAAATTAGTGAGACGCCATTTCCTCTCCAACTTACGGGTTATCTGCTTTAAGCTACGAGTTTGAGAGTTATACCACGGAGTCAGACACTTCTGATTTAAAGCTCTCTTTTTCAGAGGAGCTACAGCATCCAAAGTTGTCTTCAATGAGGATGTAAAACTATTGACGAGATACTCTATCTCCCTTACAGAGTTTAGGTAGCTACTCTGCACTGTGTTGTTATATGGTATTAGAGAACATAAAGAAGGAATCATATCCTTAAACCTAGTTACAGCGCTTTCTGAAAGACTTCTAGTGTAATGAAACTTATTCCCTACTGCTGGGTAGTCCATCAGAGTAAATGTAAATGTTATTAAGAAATGATCAGACAGAAGGGAGTTTTCAGGGAATACTGTTAAGTCTTCTATTTCCATACCATAAGTCAGAACAAGATCTAAGATATGATTAAAGTGGTGGGTGGACTCATTTACTTTTTGAGCAAAGCCAATAGAGTCTAATAATAGATTAAATGCAGTGTTGAGGCTGTCATTCTCAGCATCTGTGTGGATGTTAAAATCGCCCCACTATAATTATCTTATCTGAGCTAAGCACTAAGTCAGACAAAAGGTCTGAAAATTCACAGAGAAACTCACAGTACGACCAGGTGGACGATAGATAATAACAAATAAAACTGGTTTTTGGGACTTCCAATTTGGATGGACAAGACTAAGAGACAAGCTTTCAAATGAATTAAAGCTCTGTCTGGGTTTTTGATTAATTAATAAGCTGGAATGGAAGATTGCTGCTAATCCACCGCCCCGGCCCGTGCTACGAGCATTCTGACAGTTAGTGTGACTCGGGGGTGTTGACTCATTTAAACTAACATATTCATCCTGCTGTAACCAGGTTTCTGTTAGGCAGAATAAATCAATATGTTGATCAATTATTATATCATTTACCAACAGGGACTTAGAAGAGAGAGACCTAATGTTTAATAGACCACATTTAACTGTTTTAGTCTGTGGTGCAGTTGAAGGTGCTATATTATTTTTTCTTTTTGAATTTTATGCTTAAATAGATTTTTTGCTGGTTATTGGTAGTCTGGGAGCAGGCACGTCTCTACGGGGATGGGGTAATGAGGGGATGGCAGGGGGAGAGAAGCTGCAGAGAGGTGTGTAAGACTACAACTCTGCTTCCTGGTCCCAACCCTGGATAGTCACGGTTTGGAGGATTTAAGAAAATTGGCCAGATTTCTAGAAATGAGAGCTGCTCCATCCAAAGTGGGATGGATGCCGTCTCTCCTAACAAGACCAGGTTTTCCCCAGAAGCTTTGCCAATTATCTATGAAGCCCACCTCATTTTTTGGACACCACTCAGACAGCCAGCAATTCAAGGAGAACATGCGGCTAAACATGTCACTCCCGGTCCGATTGGGGAGGGGCCCAGAGAAAACTACAGAGTCCGACATTGTTTTGCAAAGTTACACAGCCGATTTAATGTTAATTTTAGTGACCTCCGATTGGCGTAACCGGGTGTCATTACTGCCGACGTGAATTACAATCTTACCAAATTTACGCTTAGCCTTAGCCAGCAGTTTCAAATTTCCTTCAATGTCGCCTGCTCTGGCCCCCGGAAGACAATTGACTATGGTTGCTGGTGTCGCTAACTTCACATTTCTCAAAACAGAGTCGCCAATAACCAGAGTTTGATCCTCGGCGGGTGTGTCGTCGAGTGGGGAAAAACGGTTAGAAATGTGAACGGGTTGGCGGTGTACACGGGGCTTCTGTTTAGGGCTACGCTTCCTCCTCACAGTCACCCAGTCAGCCTGCTTTCCCGGCTGCTCGGGATCTGCCAGGGGGGGAACTAACGGCGGCTAAGCTACCTTGGTCCGCACCGACTACAGGGGCCAGGCTAGCTGTACAATTTTCCACGGTGCGGAGCCGAGTCTCCAATTCGCCCAGCCTGGCCTCCAAAGCTACGAATAAGCTACACTTATTACAAGTACCATTACTGCTAAAGGAGGCCGAGGAATAACTAAACATTTCACACCCAGAGCAGAAAAGTGCGGGAGAGACAGGAGAAGCCGCCATGCTAAATCGGCTAAGAGCTAGTAGCTACGCTAAGCTAGCGGATTCCTAAAAACACGCAAAGTGAATAATGTGTAAATAATTTAGAGGTGATTCAGCAGAAGGAGTGCTTTAGTTAAGGCACGTAAAGATTACACTGGGAAACAAATCGTAATCTAGATAACTAGATCAATCTAACTGCGCAGATTAAACAGCTAACAGATACAGAAAAACACCGCTGTGCTCCGGAACAGGAAGTGATACAATACCGCAGTGAGAGCCAACCACCAGTAGAGGCAAGCAAGGGAAAAACGTTCTCAAAAACTAATCAAAAAACTGTGTTCATTTGTGGTGACTTAAATATTGATCTGCTCAATCCAAATAAGCATAAAATAACAGATGAATTTATCAGTATAATGTACAGTATGAGTTTATATCCAAAAATCACCAGGCCAAGCAGAATTACATCCCATAGTTCTACCTTAATTGATAATATATTCAGCAATGATATTGAGAATAACACTGTGAGTGGATTATTAATCAGTGACATTAGTGATCATCTACCAGTTTTCATCGTTTATAATAGAAACCATCGGCGGAATCAGCCAGAGGAGAAAATAAAATACAGGCGAGTGCGGACAGAGGAAAACATGAACACACTAAAGAAGGATTTACAGGAGCAAAACTGGGAAAAGGTATACAGTGAAAGTGATGTTGATAGTGCATATGAAACTTTTTTACAAATATTTATATCATTATATGATAAAAATTGTCCAATTAAACAAGACTACAGAAAACAAAAAATTCCAAGATCGACCATGGATGACGAAAGGGTTACGAAATGCATGTAATAAGAAAAATACACTGTATAGAGAATTCATAAAACTAAAGACTAAAGAGGCAGAAAATAGATATAAGAAATACAAAAATAGATTAACTAATATTATACGGGTATGTAGGAAGGAATATTATAGTAACATATTATACGAGGTCTGTGATAAAAAAAAGCGGTCCTTTTTATTTTTTTCAAAAAATAAATGGATTTGATTCATATGTTTTTACGTCAGACAAGCTTGAACCCTCGTGCGCATGCGTGAGTTTTGTCATGCCTGTCGGTGACGTCATTCGCCTGTGGGCAGGCTTTGAGTGAGGTGTGGACTCCCCTCCCGTCGGAATCTCTTTGTCTGAGAAGCTGCAAGGAGACGGCGTGCGTTGCTTTATCAAATTTTTTCAGGACCGGTGAGGGATATCCGTGTGGACACTATTCGAGAAATTCAGCTGGTTTTCGGTGTAAAGTTTAACGGCTGATGAGAGATTGTGGAGTTTCTTTCGCTTTAAGGACAGCCCACAAAGCGGATCGGTGCGGCGCGGTCGGAGGTGGCGTCCGTCTGGCTGTTTCGAGCTGAAAACATCCTAATTTAAAGCTCTGTTCACCCAGGACGTCGTCAGAGAACAGAGAAGTTTCAGAAGAAGCCGGCATCAGGAGTTTACCCGGACATTCCACTGTTAAAGGAGATTTTGTAATGAAAGAACGTGCGGACGAGTTTGCCGAGTCGGATCCGTGATGACGTGGCAAATCTGTCTGCGCCGGGACATGAAAACCATTTGTAAAATTCAGGCGGCTTTTGATGGCTTTCAACAAGTGAGTATCTGAGAAATTGTTTAACAGCTTGGGCATGTTCCAACTTGTCTGTTAAGGTTTCCAACGGAGGTGTTTTTCCTGTGGCAACCACCCGCGGTTGGGTCCGGCCCGACATGCGAATCTGCCCGCACGTTCTTTCATTACAAAATCTCCTTTAACAGTAGAATGTCTGGATAAACTCCTGATCCCGAATTCTTCTGAAAGTTCTCTGTTATCTCACGACGTCTTGGGTTCCTTAATGTTCCTCACAGCAGTGGATGGAAAAGAAATTACAGACATTGTGAATAATTGTAAATATAAGACATCTACTGATTTAAATGAAACTGATATGGTGGTGGTAAAACAGGTCATTGAATGGATTGCAGAACCATTAACATACATCTGTAACTTATCATTTCAAACCGGTAAATTTCCCAATCAAATGAAAATAGCTAAGGTTGTGCCGCTGTATAAGACTGGGGATAGACACTACTTCACAAATTATAGACCTGTTTCTTTGCTTCCACAATTTTCCAAATTATTATAAAAGTTATTCAATAATAGATTAGACAAATTCATAAATAAACATAAATTACTTACTGATAGTCAATATGGATTCAGAGCACATAGTTCAACATCACTTGCATTAATAGAATCAGTTGAGATTACAAACGCCATAGACCACAAATTACATTCAGTTGGAATATTTATAGACCTTAAAAAGGCTTTTGATACAATCAATCATGACATATTAATCAATAAACTTGAACAGTATGGGATTAGGGGGTTGGTGTTGCACTGGGTGAGAAGCTACTTAAGTAACAGAAAACAGTTTGTGAAGTTGGAGGAATATACATCATCATGCTTGGACATTGTTTGTGGCGTCCCACAGGGGTCAGTATTGGGTCCAAAACTGTTTCTAATTTATATAAATGATATTGTCAATGTTTCCAAAATATTAAAATTAGTATTATTTGCAGATGACACAAGCATTTTTTGTTCAGGGGGGGGATTTGCAGGAGTTACTGAGGAGGATCAGTATAGAAATGGGAAAATTGAAAATATGGTTTGACAGAAACAAATTATCATTAAACTTAAGTAAAACAAAATACATGTTATTTGGCTATTGTAATACAGACATACAGGTTCAGTTACAAGTCGAGGGGGTAGATATTGAAAGGGTACATGAAAATAAGTTTCTGGGGGTGATAATAGATGATAAGATAAACTGGAAGACTCATATAAAACATATACAATGTAAACTGTCAAGAAGCATTTCAGTTCTAAACAAAGCGAAACATATTCTGGACCACAACTCACTCCGCATTCTTTACTGCTCACTGGTTTTACCATATTTACAGTACTGTGCAGAGGTATGGGGTAATACTTATAAGGTACAACACAATCACTATCAGTAATGCAGAAAAGAGCTATAAGAATTATTCATAATACTGGCTATAGAGATCATACAAATCCACTATTTTTACAATCCAAAATCTTAAAATTCACAGACTTGGTTCATTTTCAAACAGTACAAATTGTGTATAAAGCAATAAACAATTTACTTCCAGCAAATATTAAAAATATGTTTTTTAACAGATCAGGGGATTGCAATCTGAGGGGGAAATTTAATTTAAAGCATCAGTGGGCACGAACAACATTAAAAGGTTTCTGTATTTCTGTCTGTGGGGTGAGGATGTGGAACAGATTGGGAGTGGGGCTCAAGCAATGTCCAAGCATGAACCAGTTCAAACAGCGGTACAAAAATATGGTTTTTTCTAGGTATAGGGAGGAGGAAGGGTAATGAGGGTTAGGGTGTTTTTGTTTTTTGCTTCGGCTTGTAAATATATAGTATTTTGTATGTAAGTAGGTATGTGTAGGTGTATATTTATGTTTGTGTATATATATATATATATATATATATATATATATATATATATATATAGATATAGATAAATATAGATATTGATATTGGTTTAGGTGTGTAGGAATCTATGTGTATATGTGGCAAAGGGTATTACTGGTTGTGGGGAAGAAGGGGTAGGGATAAATAAGCTGATGCTTCACCCTACCCCTTTTCGGACATGTTGGGTACACAGTAGGAACTTTTTTTGTTGCTGTTCTCATTGATCTATCTTGTATTTGTTGTTGTATCAAATGTTCGAAATAAACAGTTTTCATTCATTCATTCATTCATTTTTTCATTTTCTATTTTTATTGTTGGTTATGCACCAATAACACCAGATTAAAGTCCTTGTATGTGAGAACTTACTTGGCAATAAATTTGATTCTGATTCTGCACATTCTATTCCAAATCAAAACATAAAGAACAATTGATCAAATTTATTACTTTAAAGAAACTGAAGAAAATGAATATTAGCCTGTTCAAAAAACATCAGTTTTTTTTTCTTCACAAACTCAAACATTTACTATACAAAGTGAGAAATGCTTGAAGATTTCTCTTTCCTGTGAATGACTGAACTCATATTTAATTGTATGAACACTGTTTCTGAGACCTGCTTCAGATCTGTGTTTCATGGAGTCGACTAGCTTCTGTCCCTGTGAACAGGTTTTCCAGACCAGGTCCTTTGGTCTACAGTTCACAGGTCCTCTGTAATTCTTGGTTTTTCCTCAGAAACAGTATTTTTGATGTCATTCCACGGGTTTTCTGTTGAGTTAAGGTTGTGGGCTTGGACTGGACTCTCCATAATGTGTGTTTGGGAGAGTTGTCTTGTTGAAACACTCATGACCTCTTCAAGTATTTTCTCCTCTCCAATCAAAGTACTCTGTTCTTCTGAACAATGTCTGAATGACCCATTTTACTCAGATTTTCAGAAAGGAAAAACAAGACAATCAGCATTTACCTGTGAGGGAGGAATAAGAGCCACAGAAAGAAAAAACACACACTGATATTTTTTTTTGAACAACCTAATATTACTTTTTCTTCACTTTCTGTAAAGTTATAACAAATTTGATAAATTTCCCTCAGACGTGTGAAATGCAGAACTTCCAGACTAAAGTGCTCTTTCTTTCTACGATCACAAACAACGTCATGCAGCAGGATGCGACTGTTTCCACCCTGTATTTATACACACATCACCATTTAGCCAGCATATTTATCCAGACAATTAGCCAACCATTTAGCCAGACAATTTAGCCATCATATGCTGGCTAAATTGTCAAGGTGTGACAGGAGCGTTAGCAAGATCTCTGATCTCTATCAGAACACCGACACCAGGATCCAGCCACTTGTGGCCTTAGAGCTTTCATCAGTTACCAGATCCGTCCCCACAGCCAGCTCGGTCAGTGGTCACACAGAAATTAACCATGACCTGACGCTGCAGGTCCCCTCTCAGGAGCACCGAGCCCACAACGGCACCATGACAACAGCAGTGCACACAAATGCCTCCCTGTCCCTTTGAATTGAAGACTTCAGTGCTTTGACATCGTACACCAAGTCACAACCAGGAGCAAGACCTTGTGTTTCAGTGGGGTGCTGATGTTATTTGGAACTCAAGTCTACCGTGAAGCTCTGGACAGTGTCTGCTTCCTTACCTGCATTTAGGTGGCACTCCTTTATCTGGTACTGCAGCTCATTCTCATTAGGGATGTCCTTCCAGGTGGCCAGGAACACCTGTCGGTCTGTAGTCACACAACAGAAAACAGGCCTTTAAATCTGCAAAGTGCACGAGCACTAATGCTGACAGCCAGTGGTTTGACACGGGCTGAACTAATAACAACAGGTTCATACAGGACAAATCACAGTCGGACGACAAACTACACATCTGCCATCAAAGACAACGGAACAGTTTCTTGTTACATATTTATCATTTTCTGAACCTATCCAGTTCAAGGCTGCAGTGGCATCTCAACCCACACTTCCCTATCCCCCTGCCCCTGGAGGATCTCAAAGCATTCCCAAGCCAGCTGGGAGGTATAATCCCTTCAGCGTGTCTTGGGTCCTCCCCCAACCACATCAGCAAGCTCCTTTTGATGGGAAGGTAAAGCAGCTACCTCATTTATGACAATTATTTCTGTATCTGTGCCCTGTAAGTACATACAGTAGTGTTCAGAATAATAGTAGTGTTATGTGACTAAAAAGATTAATCCAGGTTTTGAGTATATTTATTATTGTTACATGGGAAACAAGGTACCAGTAGATTCAGTAGATTCTCACAAATCCAACAAGACCAAGCATTCATGATATGCACACTCTTAAGGCTATGAAATTGGGCTGTTAGTAAAAAAAAAGTAGAAAAGGGGGTGTTCACAATAATAGTAGCATCTGCTGTTGACGCTAAAAACTCAAAACTATTATGTTCAAACTGCTTTTTTACCAATCCTGTGAATCACTAAACTAGTATTTAGTTGTATAACCACAGTTTTTCATGATTTCTTCACATCTGCGAGGCATTAATTTTGTTGGTTTGGAACCAAGATTTTGCTTGTTTACTAGTGTGTTTGGGGTCACTGTCTTGTTGAAACACCCATTTCAAGGGCATGTCCTCTTCAGCATAAGGCAGCATGACCTCTTCAAGTATTCTGACATATCCAAACTGATCCATGATACCTGGTATGCGATATATAGGCCCAACACCATAGTAGGAGAAATTCAGAGTTTGGGGGTCGTCTCACAAACTGTCTGTGGCCCTTGGACCCAAAAAGAACAATTTTACTCTCAACAGTCCACAAAATATTCCTCCATTTCTCTTTAGGCCAGTTGATGTGTTCTTTGGCAAATTGTAACCTCTTCTGCACATCTTTTATTTAACAGAGGGACTTTGCAGGGGATTCTTGCAAATAAATTAGCTTCACACAGGCGTTTTCTAACTCCAGACTGTCTTTGATCATCCTGGAGCTGATCAATGGGTGAGCCTTTGCCATTCTGGTTATTCTTCTATCCATTTTGATGGTTGTTTTCCATTTTCTTCCACGCATCTCTGTTTTTTTTTGTCCATTTTAAAGCATTGGAGATCATTGTAGATGATCATTTAGAAGATCTTCACTTAGCCTGGAAAAAGAGTCTGTTGCTCTATAAAAAAGCCCTCCGTAAAGCTAGGACATCTTTCTACTCATCACTAATTGAAGAAAATAAGAACAACCCCAGGTTTCTTTTCAGCACTGTAGCCAGGCTGACAAAGAGTCAGAGCTCTATTGAGCTGAGTATTCCATTAACTTTAACTAGTAATGAGTTCATGACTTTCTTTGCTAACAAAATTTTAACTATTAGAGAAAAAATTACTCATAACCATCCCAAAGACGTATCGTTATCTTTGGCTGCTTTCAGTGATGCCGGTATTTGGTTAGACTCTTTCTCTCCGATTGTTCTGTCTGAGTTATTTCATTAGTTACTTCATCCAAACCATCAACATGTTTATTAGACCCCATTCCTACCAGGCTGCTCAAGGAAGCCCTACCATTATTTAATGCTTCGATCTTAAATATGATCAATCTATCTTTGTTAGTTGGCTATGTACCACAGGCTTTTAAGGTGGCAGTAATTAAACCATTACTTAAAAAGCCATCACTTGACCCAGCTATCTTAGCTAATTATAGGCCAATCTCCAACCTTCCTTTTCTCTCAAAAATTCTTGAAAGGGTAGTTGTAAAACAGCTAACTGATCATCTGCAGAGGAATGGTCTATTTGAAGAGTTTCAGTCAGGTTTTAGAATTCATCATAGTACAGAAACAGCATTAGTGAAGGTTACAAATGATCTTCTTATGGCCTCGGACAGTGGACTCATCTCTGTGCTTGTTCTGTTAGACCTCAGTGCTGCTTTTGATACTGTTGACCATAAAATTTTATTACAGAGATTAGAGCATGCCATAGGTATTAAAGGCACTGCGCTGCGGTGGTTTGAATCATATTTGTCTAATAGATTACAATTTGTTCATGTAAATGGGGAATCTTCTTCACAGACTAAAGTTAATTATGGAGTTCCACAAGGTTCTGTGCTAGAACCAATTTTATTCACTTTATATATGCTTCCCTTAGGCAGTATTATTAGACGGTATTGCTTAAATTTTCATTGTTACGCAGATGATACCCAGCTTTATCTATCCATGAAGCCAGACGACACACACCAATTAGCTAAACTGCAGGATTGTCTTACAGACATAAAGACATGGATGACCTCTAATTTCCTGCTTTTAAACTCAGATAAAACTGAAGTTATTGTACTTGGCCCCACAAATCTTAGAAACATGGTGTTTTTTATATAGCGCCAAATCACAACAAACAGTTGCCCCAAGGCGCTTTATATTGTAAGGCAAGGCCATACAATAATTATGTAAAACCCCAACGGTCAAAACGACCCCCTGTGAGCAAGCACTTGGCTACAGTGGGAAGGAAAAACTCCCTTTTAACAGGAAGAAACCTCCAGCAGAACCAGGCTCAGGGAGGGGCAGTCTTCTGCTGGGACTGGTTGGGGCTGAGGGAGAGAACCAGGAAAAAGACATGCTGTGGAGGGGAGCAGAGATCGATCACTAATGATTAAATGCAGAGTGGTGCATACAGAGCAAAAAGAGAAAGAAACAGTGCATCATGGGAACCCCCAGCAGTCTACGTCTATAGCAGCATAACTAAGGGATGGTTCAGGGTCACCTGATCCAGCCCTAACTATAAGCTTTAGCAAAAAGGAAAGTTTTAAGCCTAATCTTAAAAGTAGAGAGGGTGTCTGTCTCCCTGATCTGAATTGGGAGCTGGTTCCACAGGAGAGGAGCCTGAAAGCTGAAGGCTCTGCCTCCCATTCTACTCTTACAAACCCTAGGAACTACAAGTAAGCCTGCAGTCTGAGAGCGAAGCGCTCTATTGGGGTGATATGGTACTACGAGGTCCCTAAGATAAGATGGGACCTGATTATTCAAAACCTTATAAGTAAGAAGAAGAATTTTAAATTCTATTCTAGAATTAACAGGAAGCCAATGAAGAGAGGCCAATATGGGTGAGATATGCTCTCTCCTTCTAGTCCCCGTCAGTACTCTAGCTGCAGCATTTTGAATTAACTGAAGGCTTTTTAGGGAACTTTTAGGACAACCTTATAATAATGAATTACAATAGTCCAGCCTAGAGGAAATAAATGCATGAATTAGTTTTTCAGCATCACTCTGAGACAAGACCTTTCTGATTTTAGAGATATTGCGTAAATGCAAAAAAGCAGTCCTACATATTTGTTTAATATGCGCTTTGAATGACATATCCTGATCAAAAATGACTCCAAGATTTCTCACAGTATTACTAGAGGTCAGGGTAATGCCATCCAGAGTAAGGATCTGGTTAGACACCATGTTTCTAAGATTTGTGGGGCCAAGTACAATAACTTCAGTTTTATCTGAGTTTAAAAGCAGGAAATTAGAGGTCATCCATGTCTTTATGTCTGTAAGACAATCCTGCAGTTTAGCTAATTGGTGTGTGTCCTCTGGCTTCATGGATAGATAAAGCTGGGTATCATCTGCGTAACAATGAAAATTTAAGCAATACCATCTAATAATACTGCCTAAGGGAAGCGTGTATAAAGTGAATAAAATTGGTCCTAGCACAGAACCTTGTGGAACTCCATAATTAACTTTAGTCTGTGAAGAAGATTCCCCATTTACATGAACAAATTGTAATCTATTAGACAAATATGATTCAAACCACCGCAGCGCAGTGCCTTTAATACCTATGGCATGCTCTAATCTCTGTAATAAAATTTTATGGTCAACAGTATCAAAAGCAGCACTGAGGTCTAACAGAACAAGCACAGAGATGAGTCCACTGTCCGAGGCCATAAGAAGCATCTCCTTGTGCAAAGTGCGCTGTATAGTTGAACGATGCACAGAGACACTATATGCAGTAAGATCATAATGTAGTTCTTTGGAGGTTGACTATAACTGTTCTCATCATCATTCGCTTCAGCTTATCTGAGATTTTTCTTGGCCTGCCACTTCGGGTCTTAACTAGTACTGTGCCTGTTGTCTTCCATTTCGTCACTCTCTTCCTCACAGTGGAAACTGACAGCTGAAATCTCTGAGATAGATTTTTGTATCCTTCCCCTAAAACATGATGTTGAACAATCTTTGTTTTGAGGTAATTTGAGAGTTGTTTAGAGCAGTGATTCTCAACGGGGTGCCGTGATCGATCGTCAGGGGTGCCGTGGGCAATTATCAAATATTACCATTATCGGGTGTATGTGCTGTAATAGTGTGGCAAATGATGTAATGCTCTTTTATTCCAGTAGATGGCAGCAAAGCGCGCAGTAGCGCTGAGCCGTGTGCTGACAAGAAGGAGTGATCGCCATTTTAATTCCAGGCAAGTTAGTGATTTGCGTGCATAGAAGTTCACTTAGTCTCGTCAAGAAACAGGTGGAATATGCTGGAAAGCTGCGTATGTTGGCAAAGTCACAAACGGAGGAACAAGGGAGACAAGATTTCCTTCCATAAGTAAGTGGTTTTGGTTATTGTTGTCACTTTGTCCGTGATATTTGGATGATAAACAGCTGTATGTCTCCTGCTGTACCTGTGTCGCCCGATGACACGGATCATTAATTTCACTTATGTGTAGTTGATATTTTCCACTGCTAGACCAATGTCTAGTTAAAATTCTTGTCGTTAGTGACTAAAAAATGTTCGACAAGACTGTGAAGTTCTTTTTTTTTTTTGCACCTTAAAATAATGAAAATAAATTAATAAATTAATAAATAAATTAAATTAAATTAAAATTAAATTAATGAGATTAATGACCCGCGCTGTGCTGCCACACACACAGAGATGTGCACACACACCGCTGACTTCATGAATGAAACTCGGTCAATAAAGGATAACTGTGTAAAAATATAAGATATATAAATGTATTCTAATGGTTTTAGGAGCCGCGCTGCGTTGAACACAGCAGCAGCTCAGCCGAGCAGCGTAGCATATCAGCGCAGAGCCGTGTAACTTTCAACACTAATATTTGTGAATGTGTGTGTGTCAGAGTAAGTTTAATACTTTCCTGACATAATTTAATGTAATTTAATTTTACTGGCTCGATATCCAGGACAAAATGGCATTTTAACACGTATTTTGCGAGCATTTTTCTGAGTGTGTTCAGTCGCGAATCTCCATTGAAAATGCATTAACATCCGGGTACTTCGTCAATATTTTGCCCGGTTAGGAGGCGTCATGTCACTGTCCGTGAAGGGACGTTTTCGTTTAGTGTACAGCAATGGGGACTGCGCTCTCTAGTTCTTATATACAGCTCCATGACTATAGTATACTATGTTACGTCATATCTGTACCGCACGTGTTGCTAACGTGCTAACGCACCGTGTAGAGGCAGTCGAGTTAGTGGTGCGTGACACATGACAGTGGTGTGCTGCAGGATTTTGTAAATATAAAAAGGGTGCCGCGGTTCAACAAAGGTTGAAAATCACTGGTTTAGAGGCTCCCATGTTGCCAAAATTAGAAGAGATGCAAAAAGGGGAAACATTTGCAAATGCCCCCCTTAAATACCCTTTCTCATGATTGGATTCACCTGTGTAAGGAGGTCAAGGGTCAATGAGCTTACCAAACCTATTTTGTGTTCCAATAATTAGTGCTACATTAAATCAAATTCATTTATTGTCATTGTACAAGAAGCAAAACGAAATTCAAAAACAGCAGCCCTCGAAGACAGTACAAGATTAAAGTGCAGTAAATGCATAAAATACACAAAAACAATTTGAAAAAGACGGATAAAAACATATTGCACATTAAGTTACTCCGCAGCATGTAGATGTATTCAAATCAATAAAATGACAAGGATGCCCAAATTTATGCACCTGCCTAATTTTATTTAAATAATTATTGCACACTTTCAGTAAATACTAGAAGCTTCATTTCACTTCTCAAATATCACTGTGTTTGTCTGCTATATCATATATTTAACTGAAATTTCTGATCCAGACAACCAATGATTTATAGAGGAAATCATGAAAATTATCAGGGGTGCCTTTTCTCTTTTTGCTCTGTGTGCGCCACTCTGCGTTTGATCGTTGGTGGTCGGTCTCTGCTCCCCTCCGCAGCGTGTCTTTTTCCTGGTTCTCTCCCTCAGCCCCAGCCAGTCCCAGCAGAGGACTGCCCCTCCCTGGGCCTGGTTCTGCTGGGGGTTTCTTCCTGTTGGAGGGGGGTTTTTCCTTCCCACTGTAGCCAGGTGCTTGCTCGCAGGGGGTCGTTTTGACCGTTGGGGTTTTACGTAATTATTGTGTGGCCTTGCCTTACAATATAAAGCGCCTTGGGGCAGCTGTTTGTTGTGATTTGGCGCTATATAAAAAAACTGATTGATTGATTGTCCTCAAACGTGTGGTTAGTGTCTTTCAGGTGGAGATGAACTGCAGACTGAGTTCCACTGGTGACCTCTCTTTGATCTTATCATACAACCCCAATTCCAATGTAGTTGGGACATTGTGTAAAATGTAAATTAAAAACAGAATATAATGATTTGCAAATCCTCTTCAACCTATATTCAATTGAATACACCACAAAGACAAGATATTTAATGGATATCTGCAACACGTTTCAAAAAAGCTGGGACAGTGGTATGTTTAATTGTTTAAGCTTTGTAGGTGGAATTCTTTCTCATTCTTGCTTGATGTAAGACTTCAGTTGTTCAACAGTCCGGGGTCTCCGTTGTCGTATTTTACACTTCATAATGCGCCACACATTTTCAATGGGCGACAGGTCTGGACTGCAGGCAGGCCAGTCTAGTACCCGCACTCTTTTACTACGAAGCCACACTGTTGTAACACGTGCAGAATGTGGCTTGGCATTGTCTTGCTGAAATAAGCAGGGACGTCCCTGTAAAAGACATTGCTTGGATAGCAGCATGTGTTGCTCCAAAACCTGGATGTACCTTTCAGCATTGATGGTGCCATCACAGATGTGTAAGTTGTCCATGCCATGGGCACTAACACAGCCCATACCTGCATGCTGCATACATGCTGGCTTTTGAACTTTGTGCTGGTAACAATCTGGATGGTCTTTTTCCTCTTTTGTCAAGAGGACACAACGTCCATGATTTCCAAAAACAATCTGAAATGTGGACTCATCAGACCACAGCACACTTTTCACTTTGCGTCTGTCCATTTCAAATGAGCTCGGGCCCAGAGAAGGCGGCGGTGTTTCTGGATGTTGTTGATGTTTGGCTTTCACTTTGCATGGTAGAGTTTTAACTTGCACTTGTAGATGTAGTGATCAACTGTGTTAACTGACAATGGTTTTCTAAAGTGTTCCTGAGCCAACGTGATAAGATCCTTTACACAATGATGTTAGTTTTTAATGCAGTGCCACCTGAGGGATCAAAGGTCACGGGCATTCAATGTTGGTTTTCGGCCTTGCCACTTAAGTATAGAAAGTTCTCCAGATTCTCTGAATCTTCTGATTATATTATGGACTGTAGATGATGGAATCTCTCTTCCTTGCAATTGAACATTGAGAAACACTGTTCTTAAACTGTTGGACTATTTTTTCAAGCAATTGTTCACAAAGTGGTGATCCTCACCCCATCTTTGCTTGTGAACGGCTGAGACTTTTGGAGATGCTCCTTTTATACCCAATCATGACACTCACAATTAGTGTTCTCAGTTTCCAAATGGTTATTGAGGGTTATTAGAAGGAAAGGTGATGTAGCACAGTGGTAAACATACCATTGTCCCAGCTTTTTTGAAACGTGTTGCAGGCATCCATTTCAAAATGAGCAAATATTTTGTGCATATATTAAATATATACACAAAATAATGAGGTTTATCAGTTTGAACATTAAATATCTTGTCTTTGTGGTGTATTCAATTGAATATAGGTTGAAGAGGATTTGCAAATCATTGTATTCTGTTGTCTTTACATTTCACATGATGTCCCAACTTCATTGGAATTGGAGTTGTATATTCAGAAAGAAAAGATTGTTCTGAACATTCTGATATGCTACATATGGGCATTATGTTAAAGGAAAGTACCTTAAAGTGACAATTACTGGACTTCCGGTCGGAACGTGAGAATGGTGAATGGCCTAAAAACATCGCTCCCCCGACTTTTAATGATAACAGGCCCTGAGAGGTGCAATTTGAGCTGTAAGCATAAAATATCAATGCAGTACTGGGGCCTTTATGATGACAAGAGGCAAGGCGAAAAGAGCTACTTCTGCCACTGAGTTATTCACAGAGGAAGCCACGGGACGGGCTAAGCTAGCATCAGAGCTAAGAGAGGTGGAAGCAGAGGAGGAGCAGCCAGTGAACAGGTCTCCCGAAACAAGACAAGAAAAGGGGAAAATGTCTGACTTGGAGACAGTTCTGCATGAAATAAGGGACTTCCGTCGAGAAACAGTATAAAACCTAAAAGATATACGGGCAGAATTAAAAATGGCTATTAGCAGGATTGACGAAGCAGAGAAACGTATCAGGGGGCAGAAGATCTGAGTCGAGGGCTTAGAGGAGGCAATAAGTAAGCTTATCAAGCTTCAGAAAAGGCTGGAGGAGCGATTGGTGGATCAAGATGGACATGGACGACATGAAAATATATGCCTTCACAACATCCGAGAACGGGCTAAGGAAAGCGCGGCGTCACTGGGAGCTTTCGTGGAAATTTTACTCAGGGAAAAACTCGAGCTACTGCCGACTTTTGCACTCCGCGTTGAGAGAGCACACAGAGCACTCGGACCACGTCCCCACACAGACGCCCTGCCACGATCGATTGTTGTGAAACTGTCAAGTTACAAATGCACAGAAGAAATAATAAAGAAGGCGTGGGAGAAGAGGGGCTTTATGTACGAGGAACAGCGTGTTTATGTGGACCATGATTATGCGCCTGAGGTGATGAAAAGGAGAAAAGAATACGCCGGAGCGAAAAGAGTGCTGAAAGACAAGAAAATCAGATTACAAACACCCTTTCCTGCAAAGCTTCGAGTTTTCTATGATTCGTGGGATTCGTGTCTACAACACGGCGGCAGACTAACTAAGGATATGGCGGCAAAAGGATTCCAATTTGCATCGTGAAGCCAGCAGAGGACCCCCTGGAGAGATTCTCCCGTTTGATGTGGCGCTCCGCTCGGGGAGGAGACAAGCCGGACCAGGCAACGTCCTTGGGATACAAGGAGAAACTGCAGGCCTTTAACTGCAGAAGAGTAAGGGAAGAGGACCAGTGAGCCAGTGGACCAACAGGAACATTTATTCAGTAAGATACAGTGGGGTTATAGTGAGATGATGTTGAAGCTACTTTAACATCGTGTTTACGTTTAGGATATGGACGAGTGAACCTTCTTCTTTTTAGTTAAAGTGTCAGTCGGGGGTGCTTTTGTTTCTTTTATAGGGAAAAAGAGAACTATTGAAGAATGAATGGGGCCAAAAATGGCCAAAAGGGCCCCCTATCAGATGGGACTAGGAGTTATCCCTTAGAGCTGGTAACTTGCTCCAAAAAGGTTCTTTCTTGGACCTCAGGTTTGGAAGTTCTACATTTATGTTATTCAAAATTAATTTTTTGTTATAATTGTTCTAGAAGTTTGTGTTATGTAGCACAATGGGTGGAAAGAATCATAAATATTGTTTTTCGCTGTACAAAATGGTACTACAGACTAATCAAATTAAAGCAGTCTCCTATAAACGGCCTCCTCAGTCCAATCAAGAGGAGTACAGTTTTGAGCACGATGAAGAGAGAGGGTGTGGAGGTACTATATTTACAGGAGACCCATATGACTTATAGAGCATGAAAAACTCAAGAGAAATGGTTGTAATCAGATTTTTTTCATCTTCGCATAAGTCGAGGCATAGGAGATAAATTGTATATAAATATCCAAGAGAATATGTTTTGAAATGTTTAATACCATAAAAGATGGGGAAGGTGGATATATCATAATCATTGGTAGGTTAGAGGGAGGTGTATGGGGACCTAAAAAAAACAACATTATGGAGACTAAATTCAAGTCTGCTCAATGGTCAGACGAAGAAGGAAATTGCGAGGGATATTTGTGAATATATACAAGAAAATGATAATGGCGAGGTGTCTCCATCTGTATTATGGGATGCATGTAAGGTGGTATTGAGAGGGAAGTTGATAGCAAAATCCGTTCCCCTAAAAAAGATGAGACAAGCGACACTGTCGTCATTACAGACAGAATTGGAAGGGAGGGAGAAGGAAAATAAAAACAAGATTGACAGTAAGATTAATGATGAGATTAAAACAATACGGGCAAAAGTTAATGACATTTTATCCCAAGAAATTCAGAAGAAGATGATTTACACCAAACAGACATTATGAGGCGGGGAGCAAATCCGCAAAACTATTGGCATACAAAATTAAAAGGCAACAAACATTAAGACAAATTTATAAGATGAAAGACCCCCAAACAAAACATGAGGTATACAAAATGGAAGATATACATAGATGTTTTGAATACTACTATGCTAAGTTGTACGCCAAAACGAAAAATGACAATGAATTCCAAATAGACAAGTATTTAGATGAGTTACATCTGCCAACAATAACAGAGGAGCAGAATATAAAGTTAATGGCTGAAATAACACGGGAAGAAATAAATTCTGCCATTTCCGGACTCAAAACTAATACAAGTCCTGGCGCCGATGGCTATGGCTCTGAATGGTATAAAGTATATAGAAAAACTCTAATTCCATTACTACAAAAAAATTTCAATTGTATTTTACAGGGTGGGAAGATTCTTGGAGGGAAGCAATAATTTCAGTTATTGCGAAAGAGGGTAAAGATGAAACAAACTGCTCTACAGACCCACTAGTGTACTTATTGTGGATTATAGAATTTTTACTGCAATTTTAGCTCGAAGAATGGAGAAAATATTATCAGAGATCATCAGTTTAGATCAGGCTGGATTTATAAAACAAAGACAGACACACGATAATATCCGCCGTACTCTACTTATCATGCAACATGTTAAAGAAAAAAACTTTGAGGCTGCTATCTTGGGAATGGATGCAGAAAAAGCATTCAATTCCGTAAAGTGGGAATTTTTGTTTAGAGTTATGAAAAAGTTTAACTTTCATGATGGATGAATTAGGACTGTGCGGTCTCTATATATGGATCCAATAGCAAGGATCAAGGTCAATGGTAGTCTATCAAAGGCAATCAAGTTAGAGAGGGGGTGTCGTCAAGGCTGCTCGATCAGCCCTTTATTATTTGCCATTTTTCTGGAACTGCTTAGCCAAAGGATAAAACAGTGTGTGAATATTAAGGGTATAACCATGTCGGAACAAGAACAGAAAATAGCGCTGTTTGCAGAAGATATCTTGATTTATCTGGAGAACCCAAACTCATCATTACCTGTCCTGATGACATCCTTGACAGAGTTTGGTAACCTGTCAGGATACAAAATTAATGTTCAAAAAACCCAAGCTTTAGCCTTTAATTTTGAACCAAACCAATTCATAAAACAAAATTATTCGATTAATTGGGAGCAACAATGCAGGGGTGGTGGCCAAGTGGTTAATGCGCTTGGTTTCAGTGCAGAAGGTTCCGGGTTCAAATCCCACCCCTGCCACATTTCTCCATGTAATGTGGAGTTGCGTCAGGAAGGGCATCCGGCGTAAAACCTTTGCCAATTCAACATGCAGATCCACCTTGGATTTGCTGTGGCGACCTCAAGTACAAACAAGGGAGCAGCCGAAGGGACTTACAATCAATGAAGTACTTGGGCATTCACTTAACAAAAGACTTTGGAAACCTGAAAGCATCAAATTATGATAAAGTAATATCAATTACAAAAGCTGATTTATCAAAATGGAACTTAATCCCCTTTTTAAGCTTGGTATCAAGAGTGGAGGTGATTAAGATGAATATAGTGCCTCGCTTGCTATATATATATTTCAAAACCTTCCAAATGAGTTAACAGAGAAGGATTTTAGAGAATGGGACAAAATTATATCTAGATACATAAGGCAGGGTGCTAGACTGTGTATTAAATATAGGACTCTTCAATTGCCACAAAAAAAGGGCGCTCTAGCTTTACCTTGCCTTAAGAGCTATTACCAAACTGCTGAGTTGAAGGTCCTGCTGGGTTTGTGTGATCCAGATTATGTGGCGAAATGGAAAGACATTGATGGGAAAACTGCACCACCAGTACAAGCTCTTTTGTGTGATATGCAATTACTGACAATCTGGGGACAAAATGTGAATCCTTGGCTGTGGGTGTCTCTGGGGGTGTAGTCCGAAATCCTGAAAGAGTACAACTTGATAGAAAAATGCAGGCTATTGAGATGGATCGCATATGATACTGATTTTGCACCAAATACAGTGGACAGCACATTTAAAATGTGGGAAAATGGCCCAAAAATGTATTGGGAGATAATTAAAAGAGATGAGGTGATGAGTTTTCGGGCAAGTAAAAGAAGTTTTTGGTCTAGGCAATCAGGATTTTCATAGATACCTACAGCTAAGGCATTATATACAGCATAAAATAAAACATAGGAATGTTAATATTTCTCAATTGAATATATTTAAAATTGTCCTGGCTTCATATAAATCAGAGTTAAGTAGTAAAGTTAGTTCAAAACTATATATAGCTTTAGAGGAGTTAAAAGGGGATGCCACAGGATATGTGAAGGGGAGGTGGGAGAGGGAAACAAACATTGAAATTTTGGATGAGGATTGGAAACAAATGATTTCATACCAATGGAAAACAACTAGTCCCCTGTTTTGGAGAGAATATGGGTGGAAAAATGTAATACGTTTTTTTTATTACTCCAGAGCAAAGAAAGTATGCTGATACTAAATGTTGGAGGTTATGCGGAGATGATAAAGCAGATCATTTCCACATCTTCTGGGGTTGCCCCTTAATAATTCAATACTGGACTGAAATTTAAAAAGTTATAGATGAAGTACTACATATTACAATTCCATTAAGGTTTGAAATTGTGTATCTGGGTAAAATTGAAATGTTGAATTTAAGAAAAGATGATTATAAAATTATGAGAATCATGCTCTTGGCTAGCAAAAAGGCAATCACCAGAAGATAGCGAACAGATCTGGTCCCCAAGGTGGAGGAATGGGTCGATGTCATGTTGAATATATACACTATGGAGAAAGTGACCGCATCTGTTAGACTAGAGGTAAACAAATTCAATAATATCTGGAAGGGATGGTTACAATACATTAGACAATACAGATCTGATTTTGTATAGGACCTACTGCATATGTCAGGAACATTTCTATATATGTACGTACATGTGTGTGTATATATACCCCCCCCCTTTTCTTCTGCTTGGAGAGGACTTTATTTTGACACTAAGTGGACTCTTGGATAAATAAGGACTTTGAATGATGTTTCTGTACACCCTGGTTCGAAGCAACAGTGTTCTTGTTTTAAGGCTGAATAAAATATAAATTAAAAAAAGTGACAAGAGGGTTAATTACTCATTCATTTTCCATACACACTTATTCCAATTGAGGCTCACAGCCTATCTAAGAAGTCATAGGATGTGAGGTGGGGTTCACCCTGGACAGGATGCCGTCTATCACAGGAAACATATAGACAGAGAAACACATTCTCACACACACACACACGGTCAATTTAGAGTGCAGAGGGTTAATATTTAATAAAACACTCGAGCACTGTCCGTGCAGATCCACAGGCTCTAGATTGGGTAGTGCTTATAAAATAGGCAGCTGACAATTTTCAAAGGTGGTAGTAAATTCAGCAAAGTTTCTATAATGAGTTGGAATGGTGTGTAAGTCCAGAATGTTTTAGAACCTTAGACCTCAACAAATTTAGAAGAACTCAACCTTTTATTTTCTGTTAATCATGTAATTTTTAATTGTTAATTTACTGTCGTAATGCCTGGATAAATTGTTTAGTTTCTTGTTATCATATACACACACTATTAGTATTATCAATATCATAATTGACAGTATTGTTATTATTGTTTCATTTTATTATTACTTCTATTTTGTCACTTGATTTTTAAATGGAGCACAATGGAAATAAGTGTTTTCACTTTATTGTGTCATCCGTGTATTTTTAACGTATTTACAATTATGAAGTTACAGTATACATGTACACAGATGCCACTCCCCTTTTAATATATATATGATTTGCAGAACAGAGTTACAGAGATTTAGAGAGTTACATGAACATCCATAAGTCTGGTCTATAAGAATCAAATACTTATTACTGGAACTCTCCAAATGACAACACAAAACCAGACTTAAGGTAAAGGATGACTATGTTCTTACAAGTTATTTGGTTAGATCACTGTAAAAGTCTCAAAGATCTTAAAAACAACAGGCAGCCTGGATGACAGAATTTTTGTTAAAATATTTTTAAATTACTTGCATGTTGAGGTCCAAAATGGATATGGGAGTAGAAATCTTACCCATTTTGCCATCCTCAACAAAGAATATGTTGAGAGGAATCAGGACACTAAAGTAGAAGACGTCAATGTTGTTCTTCACAGCCACCTATACAATGACACAGAAAAGCATGTGGTTTTTTGTTTTTAACATACTGTCAGGTGCCTTCACACATAACATGAATGTGGGCGAATCAGGCCGATCCAGGCCAAAACAGGCAGAAAGAGGCCGAACAGGTGACACACGAAAAAAAACCACCACATTCGGGAGGCATAGGAATTCGGCCAGGCGCGTGGTATTCAGGTGTCCAAATGCCACCTGAATACCCAGAATGTGTGTAGAAGACACCACAAATGATTCGCGCACATTCGGCATGCAGCAACTTCAGGATCCAGGTAGCCTGCACCTAGAACATAGTACGAAACAGAAAGAAATGCAAACAAAATTAAAAAAATTAAAAAGAACACAGCACAAAACACCACAATGCGGCCGAATGCAGCAGGAATATGCAGAATACACCCCCAATGCTGTACGTGCCACCAGAAGTCTGGGTGCTGTGCCAGAACAAGCACGCTTGACAGAAGACCTGCAGTGTCCCACATTACATGTCAGTAAATGGGATGGATCTATCCCCCACCTCCGCTGCACGTGTGCTCTCTCTCTCTCTCTCTCTTACTGGGAAGCAGCTGTTGATGGGGCATGGCACAGCATAGTCAGCTCCCTTCTTGCTAGATTTTGAAAGACATCCAACCCATGACATTATTACATGTCAACCAGGCTCCCTGTAGTGGATGTGACTGCGTGTGATCATAATACGGACATTACAGCTGTGCACACTCACAGCCGTTATTTCCGGTAAACCAGTCCACGGTGCATCACCGACAGTCAACTCATAATCACGTGATCGTGGTTCACATACATATAGTGGATATAGATTAAATTAGATATACGAGGGCTGTCAATAAAGTAACGGTCCTTTTTATTTTTTTCAAAAACTATATGGATTTCATTCATATGTTTTTACGTCAGACATGCTTGAACCCTCGTGCGCATGCGTGAGTTTTTCCACGCCTGTCGGTGACGTCATTCGCCTGTGAGCACTCCTTGTGGGAGGAGTCGTGCAGCCCCTCGTCGGAATTCCTTTGTCTGAGAAGTTGCTGAGAGACTGGCGCGTTGTTTGATCAAAATTTTTTCTAAACCTGTGAGACACATCGAAGTGGACACGGTTCGAAAAATTAACCTGGTTTTCAGTGAAAATTTTAACGGCTGATGAGAGATTTTGAGGTGATTCTGTTGTTTTAAGGACTTCCCACGGTGCGAGACGTCGCTCAGCGCTCTCAGCCGCCGTCGTCAGCCTGTTCAAGCTGAAAACCTCCACATTTCAGGCTCTATTGATCCAGGACGTCGTGAGAGAACAGAGAAGTTTCAGAAGAAGTCGGTTTCAGCATTTTATCCGGATATTCCACTGTTAAAGGAGATATTTTTTAATGAAAGACGTGCGGACGGGCCCGCGCGTCGGGACGCAGCCGACGCGACGCTCCGCCACAGGAAAAACACCTCTGTTGAAAGCCTTAAGGACAAGCTGGAACATGTCTTGCTGTTAAACAATTTCTCATATACTCACTCCACTGAAAGCCATCAAAAGCCGCCTGGATTTTACAAATGGTTATCAACACGGAGGTGTTTTTCCTGTGCCGCCGCACCGCGTCGGCTGCGTCCCGACACGCGGACCCGTCCGCACGTCTTTCATTAAAAAAATCTCCTTTAACAGTGGAATATCCGGATAAAATGCTGAAACCGACTTCTTCTGAAACTTCTCTGTTCTCTCACGACGTCCTGGATCAATAGAGCCTGAAATGTGGAGGTTTTCAGCTTGAACAGGCTGACGACGGCGGCTGAGAGCGCTGAGCGACGTCTCGCACCGTGGGAAGTCCTTAAAGCGACAGAATCACCTCAAAATCTCTCATCAGCCGTTAAAATTTTCACTGAAAACCAGCTTAATTTTTCGAACCGTGTCCACTTCGATGTGTCTCACAGGTTTAGAAAAAATTTTGATCAAACAACGCGCCAGTCTCTCAGCAACTTCTCAGACAAGGGAATTCCGACGAGGGGCTGGACGACTCCTCCCACAAGGAGTGCTCACAGGCGAATGACGTCACCGACAGGCGTGGAAAAACTCACGCATGCGCACGAGGGTTCAAGCATGTCTGACATAAAAACATATAAATGAAATCCATATAGTTTTTGAAAAAAATAAAAAGGACTGTTGCTTTATTGACAGACCTCGTACTTTATTGATCTCACAGTGGAGAAAATATGTTTACACTCCAGTTACCTCAGACAGCAATTAGTCCACAATTATTACTTGTTTATCGCAATAATGGCACACATCAGAATTAAAGGCAGGACATACACATTTGACATTGTTTATGTGCACTAAGTTTGAAGAAATTCGTTATCCGAATTGAGGCAAGTGGGTGAAGGCCACGCAGCAACCCTGAGATGCGCCGCCGTCAGCTTGGGGGGAGTGACGGGGGCTGCAACTAAAACTGCACCGCCCCTGCTGAATGGGAAGGAGTGACGTTTAGCAGGCGCCAGAAGGGGGGGGGGTGTTAATGGGGGAGGGAGGGGGTGGGGGGAGGGAATGGAGCATGCTTCAGTCCTGTGAAAAGCAGTTTATTGTCTTTGTGAGTTGAGATAAGAAACAGCCAATGTTCCTCAGGCCGAAAAAAATCCCTCTGGAGGAAAAACAGTCGGGCAATTTGACCTTCAGGTTTGATAAGCCTGTAATGTTATGGTTTGAGCAGTGAAAAACACTTTTAACAGTTCCACTTAAACAACCAAATCCTAATTATGAATAAAGAATATTCACTGGCCTCTGAAATCTTCCACTTCAACTGCAAGGCTCGCATCTGCTCCAAGATGTCACCCAATTTGCGTCTGAGTTCAAGAGTCATCGCAGTCTGAGAATGCACTGCCTTTCCAACCTCATTAATCAGGACGGACAATCGAGGGGCCATGGTTCTTGATGCCGCCGTCTTGCCAATTTTCCGGTAGATCAGGGCAGCACATAAGCCAAAAAGTACCAGCCCTGCTACCATAAGACCAAAAATGAATAAATCCTCGACGTCCTCAATGGAGAAAGGTGCCAAGCATGCCACACTCCAAGACCCCCAGGAGTCAAGAACATAGCCCACAGGATGCGTTCCCTCTGGGCAGGTAGGATCCCCTGGTCCTGACCTTCTTGTAGACCAGCTGATCAAATCCATGGTTAATTCAATAGTAGTTCAATAGATCCAGAATCCAATATAATTTGAGGAATTCACAGTCTGGTGAAGTAGGGACTTGAAGGTTAAAGGCAGAAAACAGAGATAAGGGAGAGTGGAGGAGATGTGACCGCCCTCATCGGAGTCCCAAGCTGAAAAAAGTGGATCAAAGATGTAATCCAGAGGGCAGGTAAAGCAGATTCTATTTTCACAGCATAACACAGCACCCCCCAACGCACGCACGCTGTCCCTCCCTCCGTGTCACTCCCTCTCTCTGTCTTCTGTTTGTTCTTAATTTTACTCTATTTTTTTTCACCCCCTCTCTGTCTTTCTATTTTTGTCCCATTTTACATCGTTTCTTCACTCGCTCTCCCTCAACATCAGAGGCCTTCCCAGTTAGCAGTGGGGTGAAACAGGGCTGTGTCCTTGCGCCGATGCTCTTCGGAATCTTCTTTTTCATGCTCCTCCAGTATGCCTTGAAGGATTGCAGCAAGGGAGTGTACATTCACACGAGGGCCGATTGTAAGCTTTTCAATATCACCCGACTTCACGCCAAGACCAAGGTTGTGGAGGTACTCATCTGTGAGATACTCTTTGCCGACAATGCAGCCTTGACATCACACTCCGAAGATGGTCTGCAGCAGCTTGTTAGTCACCTCTCTCATGCCTACGAGGCGTTTGGACTGACCATCAGTCTCAGTAAGACAAACGTCATGGCACAGGGCACAGTTGCTCCCCCTAACATTGACATTGATGGGTACAGCCTGGAAGACGTGGACCACTTCACATAACTTGGGTCAACCATCTCTAACTCACTCTCCATTGATGCAAAGAAGAACAGCAGGATTGCAAAGGCAGCAGCAGTTAGGCCAACACTAATCCACAGAGTCTAGAACAACTCCAGCCTCACGGAGAAGACAAAACCGCGTGTCAACCAGACCTGTGTGTTCAGCACACTCCTTTACGGTAGCGAGGCATGGACCGCCTATGCCAGACATAAGAAAAAGCTCAACAGCTACCATCTGAGGTGCCTTAGACAAATTCTGCACATCGTATGGCAGGACACCACAGAGGTCTTGGAACGCGCCAACATGAGCAGCATGTTCACAATTCTTGGCAAAAAGCGCCTTTGTTGGCTTGGCCAAGGCAGCAGAATGGATCTGGGCCGCATTCCTAAAGATCTACTGTACAGTGAGCTGGCAGAGGGCACTTGGTTGGCTGGCTGACCACGCCTGCGCTTCAAGGATGTCTGCAAGAATCAAATCAAATCAATTTTTTTATATAGCACCAAATCACAACAAACAGTTGCCCCAAGGCGCTTTATATTGTAAGGCAAGGCCATACAATAATTACGGAAAAACCACAACGGTCAAAACGACCCCCTGTGAGCAAGCACTTGGCAACAGTGGGAAGGAAAAACTCCCTTTTAACAGGAAGAAACTTCCAGCAGAACCAGGCTCAGGGAGGGGCAGTCTTCTGCTGGGACTGGTTGGGGCTGAGGGAGAGAACCAGGAAAAAGACATGCTGTGGAGGGGAGCAGAGATCAATCACTAATGATTAAATGCAGAGTGGTGCATACAGAGCAAAAAGAGAAAGAAACAGTGCATCATGGGAACCCCCCAGCAGTCTACGTCTATAGCAGCATAACTAAGGGATGGTTCAGGGTCACCTGATCCAGCCCTAACTATAAGCTTTAGCAAAAAGGAAAGTTTTAAGCCTAATCTTAAAAGTAGAGAGGGTGTCTGTCTCCCTGATCCGAATTGGGAGCTGGTTCCACAGGAGAGGAGCCTGAAAGCTGAAGGCTCTGCCTCCCATTCTACTCTTACAAACCCTAGGAACTACAAGTAAGCCTGCAGTCTGAGAGCGAAGCGCTCTATTGGGGTGATATGGTACTATGAGGTCCCTAAGATAAGATGGAACCTGATTATTCAAAACCTTATAAGTAAGAAGAAGAATTTTAAATTCTATTCTGGAATTAACAGGGAGCCAATGAAGAGAAGCCAATATGGGTGAAATATGCTCTCTCCTTCTAGTCCCTGTCAGTACTCTAGCTGCAGCATTTTGAATTAACTGAAGGCTTTTCAGGGAACTTTTAGGACAACCTGATAATAATGAATTACAATAGTCCAGGCTAGAGGAAATAAATGCATGAATTAGTTTTTCAGCATCACTCTGAGACAAGACCTTTCTAATTTTAGAGATACTGCGCAAATGCAAAAAAGCAGTCCTACATATTTGTTTAATATGCGCTTTGAATGACATATCCTGATCAAAAATGACTCCAAGATTTCTCACAGTATTACTAGAGGTCAGGGTAATGCCATCCAGAGTAAGGATCTGGTTAGACACCATGTTTCTAAGATTTGTGGGGCCAAGTACAATAACTTCAGTTTTATCTGAGTTTAAAAGCAGGAAATTAGAGGTCATCCATGTCTTTATGTCTGTAAGACAATCCTGCAGTTTAGCTAATTGGTGTGTGTCCTCTGGCTTCATGGATAGATAAAGCTGGGTATCATATGCGTAACAATGAAAATTTAAGCAATGCCATCTAATAATACTGCCTAAGGCAAACGTATAAAGTGAATAAAATTGGTCCTATCACAGAACCTTGTGGAACTCCATAATTAACCTTAGTCTGTGAAGAAGATTCCCCATTTACATGAACAAATTGTAATCTATTAGATAAATATGATTCAAACCACCGCAGCGCAGTGCCTTTAATACCTATGGTATGCTCTAATCTCTGTAATAAAATTTTATGGTCAACAGTATCAAAAGCAGCACTGAGGTCTAACAGAACAAGCACAGAAATGAGTCCATTGTCTGAGGCCATAAGAAGATCATTTGTAACCTTCACTAATGCTGTTTCTGTACTATGATGAATTCTAAAACCTGACTGAAACTCTTCAAATAGACCATTCCTCTGCAGATGATCAGTTAGCTGTTTTACAACTACCCTTTCAAGAATTTTTGAGAGAAAAGGAAGGTTGGAGATTGGCCTATAATTAGCTAAGATAGCTGGGTCAAGTAATGGCTTTTTAAGTAATGGTTTAATTACTGCCACCTTAAAAGCCTGTGGTACATAGCCAACTAATAAAGATAGATTGATCATATTTAAGATCGAAGCATTAATTAATGGTAGGGCTTCCTTGAGCAGCCTGGTAGGAATGGGGTCTAATAGACATGTTGTTGGTTTGGAGGAAGTAACTAATGAAAATAACTCAGACAGAACAATCGGAGAGAAAGAGTCTAACCAAATACCGGCATCACTGAAAGCAGCCAAAGATAACGATACGTCTTTGGGATGGTTATGAGTAATTTTTTCTCTAATAGTTAAAATTTTATTAGCAAAGAAAGTCATGAAGTCATTACTAGTTAAAGTTAAAAGAATACTCGGCTCAATAGAGCTCTGACTCTTTGTCAGCCTGGCTACAGTGCTGAAAAGAAACCTGGGGTTCTTATTTTCTTCAATTAGTGATGAGTAGTAAGATGTCCTAGCTTTACGGAGGGCTTTTTTATAGAGCAACAGACTCTTTTTCCAGGCTAAGTGAAGATCTTCTAAATTAGTGAGACGCCATTTCCTCTCCAACTTACAGGTTATCTGCTTTAAGCTGCGAGTTTGTGAGTTATACCACGGCGTCAGGCACTTCTGATTTAAGGCTCTCTTTTTCAGAGGAGCTACAGCATCCACACAAACTCACAGTAACGACCAGGTGGACGATAGATAATAACAAATAAAACTGTTTTTTGGGACTTCCAATTTGGATGGACAAGACTAAGAGTCAAGCTTTCAAATGAATTAAAGCTCTGTCTGGGTTTTGGATTAATTAATAAGCTGGAATGGAAGATTGCTGCTAATCCTCTGCCTCGGCCCATGCTACGAGCGTTCTGGCAGTTAGTGTGACTCGGGGGTGTTGACTCATTTAAACTAACATATTCATCCTGCTGTAACCAGGTTTCTGTAAGGCAGAATAAATCACTATGTTGATCAATTATTTTATCATTTACTAACAGGGACTTAGAAGAGAGAGACCTAATGTTTAATAGACCACATTTAACTGTTTTAGTCTGTGGTGCAGTTGAAGGTGCTATATTATTTTTTCTTTTTGAATTTTTATGCTTAAATAGATTTTTACTGGTTATTGGTGGTCTGGGAGCAGGCACCGTCTCTACGGGGATGGGGTAATGAGGGGATGGCAGGGGGAGAGAAGCTGCAGAGAGGTGTGTGAGACTACAACTCTGCTTCCTGGTCCCAACCCTGGATAGTCACGGTTTGGAGCATTTAAGAAAATTGGCCAGATTTCTAGAAATGAGAGCTGCTCCATCCAAAGTGGGATGGATGCAGTCTCTCCTAACAAGACCAGGTTTTCCCCAGAAGCTTTGCCAATTATCTATGAAGCCCACCTCATTTTTTGGACACCACTCAGACAGCCAGCAATTCAAGGAGAACATGCGGCTAAACATGTCACTCCCGGTCCGATTGGGGAGGGGCCCAGAGAAAACTACAGAGTCCGACATTGTTTTTGCAAAGTTACACACCGATTCAATGTTAATTTTAGTGACCTCCGATTGGCGTAACCAGGTGTCATTACTGCCGACGTGAATTACAATCTTACCAAATTTACGCTTAGCCTTAGCCAGCAGTTTCAAATTTCCTTCAGTGTCGCCTGCTCTGGCCCCCGGAAGACAATTGACTATGGTTGCTGGTGTCGCTAACTTCACATTTCTCAAAACAGAGTCGCCAATAACCAGAGTTTGATCCTCGGTGGGTGTGTCGCCGAGTGGGGAAAAACGGTTAGAAATGTGAACGGGTTGGCGGTGTACACGGGGTCTTCTGTTTAGGGCTACGCTTCCTCCTCACAGTCACCCAGTCTGCCTGCTTTCCCGGCTGCTCGGGATCTGCTGGAAGGGAACTAACGGCGGCTAAGCTACCTTGGTCCGCACCGACTACAGGGACCTGGCTAGCTGTAGAATTTTCCACGGTGCGGAGGCGAGTCTCCAATTCGCCCAGCCTGGCCTCCAAAGCTACGAATAAGCTACACTTATAACAAGTACCATTACTGCTAAAGGAGGCCGAGGAATAACTAAACATTTCACACCCAGAGCAGAAAAGTGCGGGAGAGACAGGAGAAGCCACATTGCTAAATCGGCTAAGAGCTAGTAGCTGCGCTAAGCTAGCGGATTCCTAAAAACACACAAAGTGAATAATGTGTAAATAATTTAGAGGTGATTCAGCAGAGGGAGTGCTTTAGTTAAGGCACGTGAAGATTACACTGTGAAACAAATCGTTATCTAGTTATCTAGATCAATCTAACTGCGCAGATTAAACAGCTAACAGATACAGCAAAACACTGCTGTGCTCCGGAACAGGAAGTGATACAATACCGCAGTGAGAGCCAACCACCAGTAGAGTCAAGCCACAGGCAGACAGAGATAAACATAAAGACCAAGAAGGATATGAAAATGTGCAGCATCAATGTCAACATGTGGGAGCAGTGTGTAGAGGACCGTACAGCCTGGGACCACATTTTCTAAGTGTCCTGCGGTTGCTGTTGGAAGTTTGTGGGTGGCACCTCAACTCTGGCTGAGTGTGGGTCAAATGGGCATTTGCCCATCATTCGCCCTCATTTGGCCTGTAGTGTGAAGGCTGGGTCGATCAGGAAATTCAGCCAGGATTCAGCGTAGCCAAACTTTTCATACGGTCGCTCAACTGCAGTCCGAATGGTCTGACTTGCGTACAGACTTGCAGTACGAATGTTGCGACTTCGACCAACGTTCGATTGGGTTTCCAACCTGAGGGCAACAGGATTGTAGTGTGCATGTGCTGTGCTCCATTCTGCCTCATTCATGCTATGCGTGAAGGCTGAAACGGTTTGATGTATGCCATCTATTATAAAACTACAGCAAACTTTGCACCCACTACAGTTAAATCAGACATAAAAGTCAACTTTACACACAATATATATAAATTAGACATGTAAAGTCAACATTATACATAAATTAGACATCATGCCAACTTCACACACACACTGGAGTTGAAAAGTCAACTTTACACACAGACTGTAAAAGTCAACTTTACACACATCAATTAGAAATGGAAAGTCTTTACCCATCATAAAGTAAACATGACCATTCACCTTTACACATAGCCATGTAAAATCACACATTACATATCATAAATTGTACAAGGAATGACAACGTTACATGCATTACATACCATAAATGAATCAACTTTACACATAATGGGCCTCATGTATCAATGTTGCGCATTTGTGGTGTAAATTTACGGCGTAAACTTGAAATACACCAAAGTCGCCGTGACATGTATCAAGCAGTGCACACCTGCCCATTTCTGGCGTACGCCTGACGTGATCTTGATAAATGCGGTGGGTGGAAACGATCGTAATTATAATAAACACGCCCATAAATATTCAGACTCCACTTCAGACACACCCTCATTTTACGACATGGAAGCCGGGAAGACGGTAATGAAAAAGAACTCCACCAATCACGACGCGTGCCAATAGAGCATCAAAAGCGGCTGTCGTTTCAATTGTTTTGTAGTATATAATCAATAAAGTGTTACAGTGGTCCCTCATTAATCGCTGGAGTTACGTTCTAAAAAATAGCCTGTAATACGCGAAACCGCGACGTAGTCAGCGTTATTTTTTTCAATTATTATAGACGTTTCAAAGCTGTAAAACCCCTCACTACACAGTTTATACACTTTCTCAATCAGGCATGAACATTTTCTCACTTTTCTCTCGTGTGTAAACACTCTCAAAGTTCAAACCTTAGTAGGAAAATAAGACCAACCTGTTTTCAGGCCCAAACATTTGTTTGAGAAATAAAAATAGAACGTTTTCCTATAAATAATTATGATGGCATTTAGAACTAACAAATTCATTTTAACGATCAACGAACGAGGTCGGACACATAAGAAATTATTAATAGTGACTCACCAGTATTTCACAGATCGGGCCTCTGCGTCCTGGTGCTGCGCCTTTTCCACTCACATCTCGCTGCAGCAGGTGTTTGTTTCCGTGTGACAAACACAGTTATGAGTAGTTGTTGGCGCTCTTTTCTCTTCTGGGCAACAAGATTCTTATAAACAGATACGCAGAACACAGAACACTGTAAAAAAAAAAAGGCATGCAAAATTGGTGTTGTGTGGGCCGCTGAAGAGGAGGTACTGCTGGCCCACCACCACCAGATGGCGCCCTGCTTGGAGTGCGGGCTCCAAGCACGAGAGGGCGTCGGAGCCGCTGGAAGTGACAGCTGTCACCTATCAACACCAGCTGTCACCCATCACCACCACTACAAAGGCCGGACTGCAACTCCACCTCCTCGCCGAGAAATCTTCTACCATACAGGTAATTTCTCTGCTGAACCTTATTCGAGCATTAGTCTGATCTCTTTTGCAGCCGTTTTCCTGGGACGGATTCCCTGTCTGCTGAGTTGGCGTTTGGTGTGGACTGCGACGGCTTCACCTCCCACCCCACCCAGATAAGTGGTTGTCTCAGGAGCTGTCTGAGTGTGTTATCAGAGGTGGAGGTTCTCCCTCCTAACTGTATACAGACTGTGGGATTACTGAGTGTGCAAACTCACACTCATCCAAGAACTGTTTCTGTTCTCTGCCAGCAGTACCGGGTCTGACTGCTGAAGACAGTGGCCACCTGGGGCGCAGGGCTTGGCGACTCCGGTGTTCTTCAGATCCGTTGGTGGTGGAAGCTGTGTGGGATCCGGCTCTTCTCGCACCAGACGTCTCCTATCTTCGAGCCTGCCACACGTCACCTTGTGTCAGATTGATATTCCGCAATATTTGTATTTGTCTGTACTACGTTGTGCACATTCACAACATTAAATTGTTACTTTTTGGCTATTCCATTGTCCCTTCATTAACACCCCCTGTTGTGGGTCCGTGTCACGACACCTTCCCAACAGGATTTCTCGGCCAGCATCATGGATCCCAAGGGGCGTCAACGCGAGCCTGAACGGCCAATGGAAGAGCAAGGTGCAGAGGCGCCAGCAGGAGGCGTGTTAGGGGAGCTGCAGCAAATACTAACCGCTTTCACTGCTCGGTTGGATCTGGTAACTGAGCAGAACGTTATCCTCAATCGGAGGATGGAGGCTCTCACCGCCAGGGTGGAGGCGCACGATCAAGGCGCTACTGCAGTACCTCCTCCTGCTGGTCCCTTGTCAGACACAGACGTTCCACTGGTCATTCAACGACCCCCTCCACCGTCCCCTGAAGCATACATAAGCCCTCCGGAACCGTACGGAGGTTGTGTCGAGATGTGCGCGGACTTCTTAATGCAGTGCTCGCTCGTCTTTGCACAGCGTCCCGTCATGTACGCGTCAGACGCTAGCCGGGTGGCTTATGTTGTTAATTTGCTTCGAGGAGAGGCACGCGCCTGGGCTACGGCGCTCTGGGAGCAGAACTCACGGCTCCTAACGTCATACGCTGAGTTTGTAAGGGAGTTCAAACAGGTTTTTGATCATCCCAACAGAGGCGAGACCGCTTCGAGCGTGCTACTGTCAATGCGACAGGAGCGCCGGAGTGCAGCCGAGTATGCAGTCGACTTCCGCATCGCGGCTGCGA
Organism: Thalassophryne amazonica; assembly: GCF_902500255.1. Taxonomy (NCBI): domain Eukaryota; kingdom Metazoa; phylum Chordata; class Actinopteri; order Batrachoidiformes; family Batrachoididae; genus Thalassophryne; species Thalassophryne amazonica. The sequence continues at coordinate 3,632,880 of NC_047111.1, forward strand.
GGTCCGGCTGGAATACCGTTGCACTTCGCGCCGCCTTCATAAACGGACTGTCCCCGGTCCTGAAGGAGCATCTGCTGGCTAAGGAGGAACCGTGGGATTTTGACGGGCTTGTCGACCTGGTTATACGCTTAGACAACCGTTTAGAGGAACACCGTCGGGAGCAGGGCGGGGGGCATGACCGGGCACGGGCCGTCCCTCTTCCTTCCGGGTCCGAAAGGGTGCCGTTGTCCCCACACTCCACAGCCAGAGGGCCCCGTGTGGCTACAGCTCCCCCTGCTGACGAAGCTATGGACATGAGCCGGGCCAAAATTAAATCAAATGACAGACAAAGGAGGCTGGCCCGCGGGGAGTGTTTTTTCTGTGGATCTAGTGGTCACATACAGAGGAACTGTCCCAAACGGTCAAACTACAACGCCCGTCCTTAGAAACTGGGCTAAGGGTGGGCCATAACACGCACGCGGGGGAACCCAGAAAATCAGCACGAATCCCAGTCACAATCCTTAGTGAGGATTTAACCCTTCACGCCCCAGAACTTGTAGACACGGGGTCGGAAGGGAATCTGTTGGACAGCAGATGGGCAAAAGAAGTAGGGCTCCCTCTGGTGGCTCTGCCTTCCCCTGTGAAGGTACGGGCACCAGATGGCACCCTTCTTCCATTAATCACACACCAGACACAGCCAGTGACTTTGGTTGTGTCTGGGAATCACAGGGAGGAGATTGTGTTTTATGTAACACCTTCTACCTCCCGAGTGATTTTGGGTTTTCCATGGGTGTTGAAACACAATCCCCGGATTGATTGGCCATCTGGGGTTGTGACGCAGTGGAGCGAAACCTGCCACCGGGAGTGTTTAGGATCCTCGGTTCCACCCGGTGAGACAGCTAAAGAGGAGGTCAAAGTCCCCCCCAATCTGATGGCGGTGCCAAGTGAGTACCACAATCTTGCTGACGTCTTCAGCAAAGATCTGGCACTCGCCCTTCCCCTGCACCGACCGTACGATTGCGCCATCGATTTGACCCCGGGCACTGAGTATCCGTCCAGCAGGCTGTACAACCTCTCACGTCCGGAACGCGAATCAATGGAGACCTACATCCGGGACTCCTTAGCTGCCAGGTTGATCCGGAACTCCACCTCCCCGATGGGCGCGGGTTTCTTTTTTGTGGGTAAGAAGGACGGCGGACTCCGTCCATGCATCGATTACAGAGGGCTGAATGAGATCACGGTTCGCAACCGATACCCTTTACCTCTGTTGGATTCGGTGTTCACGCCCCTGCATGGAGCCCAAATATTTACTAAACTTGATCTTAGGAATGCGTACCACCTGGTTCGGATCCGGAAGGGAGACGAGTGGAAGACAGCATTTAACACCCCGTTAGGTCATTTTGAGTACCTGGTCATGCCGTTCGGCCTCACAAACGCCCCCGCGACGTTCCAAGCATTGGTTAATGACGTCTTGCGGGACTTCCTGCATCGGTTTGTCTTCGTGTATCTAGACGACATACTCATCTTTTCTCCGGACCCCGAGACTCATGTCCAGCATGTACGTCAGGTCCTACAGCGGTTGTTGGAGAACCGGCTGTTTGTGAAGGGCGAGAAGTGCGAGTTCCACCGCACTGCTTTGTCCTTCCTGGGGTTCATCATCTCCTCTAACTCCGTCGCCCCTGATCCTGCCAAGGTTGCGGCGGTGAGAGATTGGCCCCACCCAACAAGCCGTAGGAAGCTGCAACAGTTCCTCGGTTTTGCGAACTTCTACAGGAGGTTCATTAAGGGCTACAGTCAGGTAGCTAGCTCCCTGACAGCCCTGACCTCCACAAAAGTCCCCTTCACCTGGTCGGATCGGTGCGAAGCCGCGTTTAGGGAGTTGAAACGCCGGTTCTCGACTGCACCAGTTCTGGTGCAGCCCGATCCTACTCGCCAGTTCACAGTGGAAGTGGATGCCTCTGACTCAGGGATAGGAGCTGTGCTGTCCCAGAGCGGGGAGTCCGATAAGGTCCTCCACCCTTGTGCCTATTTTTCCCGCAGGTTGACCCCGGCTGAGAGGAATTCTGACGTCGGCAATCGGGAACTCTTGGCGGTGAAGGAGGCTCTTGAGGAGCGGAGACACCTGTTGGAGGGAGCGACGGTGCCCTTCACGGTTTTCACGGACCATTGGAACCTGGAGTACATCCGGACCGCCAAGCGGTTGAACCCCAGGCAAGCCCGCTGGTCACTGTTCTTCGGGCGCTTTGACTTCCAGATTACATACCGCCCCGGGACCAAGAACCAACGGTCGGATGCACTGTCGCGGGTGCATGAAGAGGAAGCCAAGGCCGAGTTGTCAGACCCCCCAGAGACCATCATCCCCGAGTCCACTGTCGTGGCCACTTTCACCTGGGACGTGGAGAAGACCGTCCAGGAGGCCCTGACACGGAACCCGGACCCTGGAACCGGCCCGAAGAACAAAATGTACATCCCACCAGAGGCCAGAGCTGCGGTTTTGGACTTCTGTCATGGTTCCAAGCTCTCCTGTCATCCCGGAGTGCGCAGGACCATGGCAGTGGTCCAGCAGCGCTTCTGGTGGGCGTCTATGGAGGCCGACGTCCAGGACTACATCCAGGTCTGCACCACCTGTGCCAAGGGCAAGGCGGACCACAAGAAAACCTCAGGACTCCTCCAGCCCCTACCGGTGCCTCATCGCCCCTGGTCCCACATCGGCCTGGACTTTGTCACGGGCCTCCCGCCATCCCAGGGCAACACCACCATCTTAACGATAGTGAACTGGTTCTCCAAGGCGGCCCACTTCGTGGCCCTCCCGAAGCTCCCTACGGCCCAGGAGACAGCAGACCTCCTGGTTCACTACGTGGTGCGTCTGCATGGGATACCAGCGGACATCGTCTCAGACCGTGGCCCTCAGTTCTCCTCTCAGGTCTGGAGGAGTTTCTGCAGGGAACTGGGGGCCACCGTGTGTCTCTCATCCGGGTATCACCCTCAGACGAACGGACAGGCAGAGCGGGCCAACCAGGAGCTGGAGCAGGCCCTCCGTTGCGTTACCTCCGCGCACCCGACGGCCTGGAGCACCCATCTGGCCTGGATCGAGTATGCCCACAACAGCCAAGTGTCGTCTGCCACCGGCCTCTCCCCGTTTGAGGTGTGTTTGGGGTACCAGCCCCCATTGTTCCCGCTTGTGGAGGGAGAGGTCGGTGTGCCCTCGGTCCAGGCCCACCTCAGGAGGTGCCGCTGGGTGCGGCGGACCGCCCGTTCTGCCCTGTTGAAGGCCCGGACGAGGGCCAAGGCCCATGCAGACCACCGGCGTTCCCCGGCCCCTGCATACCAGCCCGGGCAGGAGGTGTGGTTGTCAACGAAGGACATCCCGCTCCAAGTGGACTCCCAGAAACTGAAAGACAGGTATATCGGACCATTTCCCATCGCCAAGGTCCTCAGCCCGGCCGCAGTGAAGCTATGGCTGCCAGCTTCACTGCGGATCCATCCTGTTTTTTACGTGTCACTGATCAAGCCTTACCACACCTCACCACTCTGCACCCCTGGACCTGCACCGCCTCCTGCCCGGATCATCGACGGGGAGCCGGCATGGACCGTGCGTCGGCTTCTGGACGTCCGTCGCAAGGGTCGGGGCTTGGCCCGAGGAACGCTCCTGGGTGAAGAGGAGCTTCATCCTGGACCCCGCCCTCCTGGCCGACTTCTACGCCCAGCACCCGGACAAACCTGGTCGGGCGCCAGGAGGCACCCGTTGAGGGGGGGGTCCTGTTGTGTGGGCCGCAGAAAAGGAGGTACTGCTGGCCCACCACCACCAGATGGCGTCCTGCTTGGAGTGCGGGCTCCAAGCACGAGAGGGCGTCGGAGCCGCTGGAAGTGACAGATGTCACTTATCAACACCAGCTGTCACCCATCACCACCACTACTAAGGCCGGACTGCAAGTCCACCTCCTCGCTCGGAAATCTTCTACCATACAGGTAATTTCTTTGCTGAACCTTATTCGAGCATTAGTCTGATCTCTTTTGCAGCCGTTTTCCTGGGACGGATTCCCTGTCTGCTGAGTTGGCGTTTGGTGTGGACTGCGACGGCTTCGCCTCCCACCCCACCCAGATAAGTGGTTGTCTCAGGAGCTGTCTGAGTGTGTTATCGGAGGTGGAGGTTCTCCCTCCTAACTGTATACAGACTGTGGGATTACTGAGTGTGCGAACTCACACTCATCCAAGAACTGTTTCTGTTCTCTGCCAGCAGTACCGGGTCTGACTGCTGAAGACAGTGGCCACCTGGGGCGCAGGGCTTGGCAGCTCCGGTGTTCTTCAGAACCGTTGGTGGTGGAAGCTGTGTGGGATCCGGCTCTTCTCGCACCAAACGTCTCCTATCTTCGAGCCTGCCACACGTCACCTTGTGTCAGATTGATATTCCGCAATATTTGTATTTGTCTGTACTACGTTGTGCACATTCACAACATTAAATTGTTACTTTTTGGCTATTCCATTGTCCCTTCATTAACGCCCCCTGTTGTGGGTCCGTGTCACGACACCTTCCCAACAATTGGGCTAAATACTCCGCGAGACTCCGAGACGACAGGTGAACGGCATTATAGCGAGGGACCATTGTATTCTCTTTTTATATGTCAATAATTCTTGACGTGGATATTTGCTCGCTCAATTAATAAGACACGCCTAATCTGTCAGATTTCTTTATTTTTTAAATGTATTTCTGTATTTATTTTATTGTGACAACCGAATGGAGATGACAAAACCTGGTTGCAGCACGGGCAAATTAAGGGAATGACGAAACTACAGTTGTTATTATCAATTTCATAGTCTAAAATGATCACAGCACATGAAATTAAGCTCAGCGCTGCTCTGGCTCCAGGCTCGAAGTCTGGAGAAAAAGGCGAGCAGTGCTTTTTTTGCAGTCGGGCGCTGTGGCCATGGATCGTGCTCCATAACAATCCCGCAAAGGCGGGATTTGTATTGATTATTATGTAGTATAATCAGGAAAGTGTTATTTATGTAACATATGCATTGATTTGTATAATTGCACTGTTTATCATGTTGATCATCTTCATTTTTATGTGGATTCCAGCGTTGGTTCATTTTGGTGTATAATTTACGCCACCTCTCGACCTGGTGTATATTTTCAGTGCAGTGTACGCCAACGACCACATTGATAAATGCCAAGTAGCGCAGCCGTTTTGGCGTACACCCCATATACGCTCAAATATCGCCGTACGCAACATTGATACAAGAGGCCCAATGTGATTTGAAAAGTCAAGTTCACAAACATTACACAACTTAGTTACAAATGAAAATGAATTCTACCCAACAGGAACCAGACACAAAAAGTCAGCTGAAGACACAAATTAGACATGAAAAGACATACAAATGCAGACACACGCACACATACACAAGTGCAGAAACCCAGAGACACATGCATACACACATGCACACACACACATGCACACGCACACACACACACACACACACACACACATGCACACACACACACACACACACACACACACGCACACACACACACACACACACACACACACACACACACACACACACACACACACACACACACACACACACACACACACACACACACACACACAGACAAATATGGTCCTTAAAGTGGAGGTGACACGATATGTAAAATTATTTTTTTTTTGTGTATTTAAGATTAAAATTAAACAACAGTTTGAAATTAATGCTTTGCTGGTGTGGTTACTGATGAGATAAATATTCGGATGTTAAACGATGCACCACTAAAAAGCAGGAACTTCCGGGCGAGTCACAACATTCGAGAAGAAGGAGGAAGTGACATCAGTGGGAGAACCATTTACTTAACAGACTCTGCGCCACAAGTTGAAAGCATCAGTGGATTCTGTCTGCACACAATGAAATTATCCCATAAAAAAAAAAAGAAGTGGAAATACTCAGTTTTGCCTGGGTGTGACGATTTACCCAAACTGACTCCAAATACAAGTAAATTAAGTATTTTTATTCATGTTTTGGTGATTTATGTGCTCTGTTCTTAAAACAGTACATGAAAGTAAATGACACTCATCTTTCCATATGCACAGTGGGACGCACTGCTGCCTCATCAGAGGACCCAAGACTTCCCTTTCCTGTGCCACATTGACCAACTCTGACTGGAGGATCCTGAGGCGTTCCCAGGCCAGTGTGGAGATAAAATCTCTCCACCTAGTCCTGGGTCTTCCCCGGGGTCTCCTTCCAGATGGACATGCCTGGAACACCTCCCTCGGGGGGCACCCAGGAGGCATCCTTACCAGATACCGGGACCACCTCAGCTGGCTCCTTTCAACGTAAAGGAGCAGCGGCTCTACTCCGAGCTCCCAATGAATGACTAAACTTCTTACCCTATCTCTAAGTGAGACAACAGCCACCCTCTTGAGCAAGCCCATTTCGGCCGTTTGTATGCGCAATTTAGTTCTTTCGGTCATGACAGAACCCTCATGACCATAGGTGACAGAAGGAACGAAGATTGACAAGTGGATCAAGAGCTTCGCCTTTTGTCTCAGCTCCCTTTTTGTCACAACAGTACAGTAGAGCGAATGCAACACTGCCCCTGCTGCACCGATTCTCTGGCCAATCTCACGCTCCATTGTCTCTTCACTCGTGAACAAGACCCTGAGGTATTTGACCTCCTTCACTTGGGGCAAGACCTCATTCCCTACCCGGAGTAGGCAATCCATCAGTTTCCTGCTGAGAACCATGACCTCAGATTTAGAGGTGCTGATCCTCATTCCAGCCGCTTCACATTCGGCTGTGAACCGATCCAGTGAGTGTTGGAGGTCACAGGCTGATGAAGCCAACAGGACCATATCATCTGCAAAAAGCAGATGAGACCCTGAGCCCACCAAAGCGGAAACCCTCATCCCCCAAACTACGCCTCGATATCCTGTCCATGAATATCACAAACAGGATTGATGACAAGGCGCAACTCTGGCGGAAACAAGTCCGACTTACTGCCGAGCACTCAAACACAGCTCTCGCTTTGAGAATACAGAGATTGGATGGCTCTGAGAAGGCCCTGGCGGAGGCCAACACTCCATACTCCCACAGAACCTCCCACAGTATCTCCCAGGGTACCCGATCATACGCCTTCTCCAAGTCCACAAAACGCATTTAGCCTGGATGGACATTCTCCCAGGCACCCTCCAGGATCCTTGTGAGAGTGAAGAGCTGGTCGGTTGTTCCATGACCACGACGGAACATGCATTGTTCCTCTTCAGAGGTTCACCTATCAGCCGAACCCTCCTTTCCAGCACCCTGGAGAAGACTTTACCAAGGAGGCTGAGTAGTGTGGAGCCCCTGTAGCTGGCACACACTCTCTGGTCCCCCTTTTAAATATGGGGATCACCACCCCAGTTTGCCACTCCTTAGGCACTGTCCCAGAGCTCAACACAATGTTGAAGAGACGTCTCATCCAAGACAGTCACTCCACACCCAGAGCCTTCAGCATTTCTGGATGGATCTCATCAACCCCAGAGGCCTTGCCACTGCAGAGTTGTTTCACAACCTCAGTGACTTCCACCAGGGAAACTGATGAAAATCCTCCATCAGCTTCTAGCTGTGCCCCTACTGTGGATGGCACTGTGGTCTGATGCAGGAGTCCCTCAAAGTGTTCCTTCCAGTGCCGGATTACATCCTCAGTTGAGGTCAACAGAGTCCCATCCTGACTGCAGACAGGTTGGATGGTTCCCCATTTTTCCCTCCTGATGTGCCTCGCGGTCCACCAGAAGCATGCTGGTGCAGACCGAAAATACTTCTCCATGGTTGCTCCGAACTCCGCCCACACCCGCTGCTTTGCCTCCCCAGAGCAGATGCTGCTGCCCTTCAGGCCAGTCTGTACCTTGCAACTGCCTTTGGAGTCCTCTGAGATAACATATCCCAGAAGGACTCCTTCTTCAGTTGGATTGCTTCCCCTGTCACCGGTGTCCACCACGGTGCTCGAGGGTTGCCACCCCTTGAGGCACCTAAGACCTTCAGCCCACAGCTACCCACTGCAGCTTCAGCTGTATGTACCTGTTTCTCAGAAAAAAATAATTTAAAAAATCTCTTTTTTTCTGATGTCAAGGATAGTAAAATAAACTTTTTTATTATTATGGCTTTTAATCAGTCAATTTTGACCAAAGAGCTGGCAAAAAACAGTTTATCATCTCCACCAGCATGCTGAAATCACCTGGATTATTCATTTATTCATCACCAGTGATGCCGGTAACGCGTTACTCTAATCTGACCACTTTTTTTAGTAACGAGTAATCTAACGCGTTAATCTTTCCAAATCAGTAATCAGATTAAAGTTACTTCTCCGTGTCACTGTGCGTTACTATTATTTTTCATTGTGGGTCAACAGCAGCATTAAACTTGGTCTGTGGGCAGGAGGTCGGGGTTCGACTGAACTGCACACTTTCAGTGAGCTGTGAGCTTTTCATCCACGGTTTTTTGCAGCTGCTCGACTTGTCCTCACCTCTTAAAGCGCGGTGATCAGCACACCTGCACTGAGCTTTACAAAGACATTTTTATACTTTTTCCCCTCCTTTATTTAGAATTCTGAGCTGAGCCGCTCTGTATCATCTCGTTAAAAACAGCTGATACTCCGCGACGCGTCAACAACTAACACTATTTTCCACTCAAATGCACCTAAACTCTTTCTGAGGACCACATGATGTGAAAATGCAATAAAACTTTCTTACCTATAAATCTGGTCCTGTTTTCTGCATAAATAAACGTTATCCATTCTTTGTGCTGAAACACCAAAGCAGGGGCGAATCCAGATGGAATGGGGGCGTGGGGCAAGGATGTGCCCCCCTCCCCCACAACACCCCTAGATTAAAGGTCCAGTTTTGAAGCCGTTTTTTACTACAACTACTAATATTGCTTAAAATAATAATAATTTCGACAAGTAAAATGTTTAGAGAGAATTTAAATGTTAGAAAAATGTTAGAATTTAATAGTTACATTTATAAACAATGTAGGTTTGAAATTGCAAGTTTTACTGTTACAGTGCTGTCAACAGTTAAATATGAGGTCAAGAAAGAGGTCTTTATTTTACTTTTTATAAAACAAGTATTTATTTTCATTGAAGTCAAGAAAGGGTGACTATAAAGTGAGTTTTGGCAAAACAGGTATCATTGTCATGTTGACGTGGGTTGTTGTCGGCAGCTGGTGAAAGTAACTAAAAAAGTAACTAGTAATCTAACTTAGTTACTTTTACAATTGAGTAATCAGTAAAGTAACTAAGTTACTTTTTCAAGGAGTAATCAGTAATCAGTAATTGGATTACTTTTGCAAAGTAACTGTGGCAACACTGCTCATCACTCATCTTCAACCACTTTTCCGGGTTCGGGTCATGGGGGCAACAGCTCCAGCAGGGGACCCCAGACTTCCTTTTCCCAGGCCACATTGATAACATCTGACTGGTCACCGGCCGATGAAGCCAACAGGACCACATCATCTGCATAAAGCAGTGATGAGACCCTGAGCCCACCAAACTGGAAACCCTCCTCCCCCCGGCTACGCGTCGATATCCTGTCCATGAATATCACAAACAAGATTGATGACAAGGTGCAACTCTGGCGGAAACAATTCCGACTTACTGCCGAGCACTCAAACACAGCTCTCGCTTTGAAGAGACGTCTCATCCAAGACAGTCCCTCCACACCCAGAGCCTTCAGCATTTCTGGATGGATCTCATCAACCCCAGAGGCCTTGCCACTGCAGAGTTGTTTCACAACCTCAGTGACTTCCACCAGGGAAATTGATGAAAATCCTCCATCAGCTCCCAGCTCTGCCCCTACTATATAGAGGGTGCTCCGGCCTGATGCAGGAGTTCCTCAAAGTGTTGCTTCCAGCGCCTGATTACATCCTCAGTTGAGGTCAACAGGGTCCCATCCTTACTGTAGACAGCTTGGATGGTTCCCCGTTTTCCCCTCCTGAGGTGCCTCACGGTCTGCAAGAAGCACCTTAGTGCCGACCGAAAGTCCTTCACCATGGTTACTCCGAACTCCTCCCACACCCACTGCTTTGCCTACCCCACAGCAGAGGCTGCTGCCCTTCAGGCCTCTTGGTACCTTGCAACTGCCTCTGGAGTCCTCTGAGATAACATATCCCAGAAGGACTCCTTCTTCAGTCGGATGGCTTCCCTGACCACCAGTGTCCACCACGGTGTTCGAGGGTTGCTGCACCTTGAGCCACCTAAGACCTTCAGGCCACAGCTCCCTGCTGCAGCTGCAGCAATGGAAGCTTTGAACATTGCCCATTCTGGTTCAATGCCCCCAACCTCCACAGGGATGCTAGAGAAGCTCTGCCGGAGGTGTGAGTTGAAGATCTGTCTGACAGAGGGCTCCTCCAGATGTTCCCGGTTCACCCGCACTGTCCATTTTGGCTTAGCAGGTCTGTTCAAAGTCCTCCCCCACCCTCTGATCCAACTCACCATCAGATGGTGATCAGTTGACAGCTTTGCCCCTCTCTTCACCCGAGTGTACAGAACATGCGGCCTCAATCACAGTATTTATTTATTTATTTTATAATCACCATTCTGTGTTCTGAACTCTGCCAATATCGTCACTGTTGTCAGACTGAAGGTTTTCCTCCAAGGTTTCGTCTCCCTCATTGTGGTCTAAATAAGGCTCAAAACCATAAGTCTGTGTCCTCCACAGCTTCTTCAGACACACCTTCAGACTGGACTTAAAAAAAAAAAGTTCCACACTTAGAAAAAAATTGTCCGAAAACAGCGTGACCTCAACCATTTTTGCAATTTATTCGGGCTTGAATCAGCAGGTCCCGTTCTCCTGATGAGGTAGCAACAATATGGCCACGGCTGAGGGCTGAAATCAAGCGCAGGCTTCAGACAGCTGTTGTTTATCCTTCATCCGCGCACTTATCAAGTTTTATTATTCAGGATTTTTTTTAAATATTAACACTTCATCCTTTTTAGTGATTATTTGTGTATATTTTTTGGTGTCACCTACTCTTTAAAGCACTGAATATCATGTGACTGCACTCAGTGTGCCGCTAAGGGCCCTGTCACCCCATGTCGATTTAGCCAGCATATGATGACAGCTCTGTTTCCACCAAACAGTCAAGGTCAGTACAGCACGGTATGGTACAGATCAGAATGATCCAGTCTGGCTTGGTTTGTATTTCCACTCAGAGGCCAAACAAAATAATTTAACATTTTTTAAAATTTTGTTTTATTTTTGTCTTGGCGGATCATGGGATTTATTTTCGTGAATGCTAAAGAGTCAACTGTTAACTTTTAAAATGAACACTGGCACGTCGTGGCACAACGTGCCAGTGTTTTCTGCTTCAGGCTGAGAAATGCACAAAACACAGAGGGACTTCTTTTAAAACGCTACGTTTCTTCAGCCGTGACAAGGAACTAAAGTATTTTCAGATGTGATTTTCCAAAATCAAGAGGCTTCATGTGTTTAAGTTTTCATCAGGCTGTGATGATGTATCCGACTGAAACCAGCAGGTCAGATTAAGACTTTACGAGGTCTGTCCAAAAAGTACAGTACCTTTTTATTTTTTCAAAAACTATATGGATTTGAATCACGTGTGATTGCATCAGCCAAGCTTGAACCTTCGTGCGCATGTGTGAGTTTTTTCACGCCTGTCAGTTGCGTCATTCGCCTGTGGGCAGGCTTTGAGTGAGCACTGGTCCACCCCTCCCGTCAGATTTCTTTTGTCTGAGAACTTGCTGAGCGACTGCCGCTTTGCTCCATGAAATTTTTTTCAGAAACTGCTAGAGACAGGCAGTTGGAAACCATTCGATAGATTCAGTTGGATATCGGTGAAGATTCTGTCGGCGTCACGCGGATTATGGACAGTTAAAACCTTTTTAAAGACGGCCCACAGCGGCGGAGGGCGTGCGGCGCGCCGAGCGGCCATTCGACAGGCTGGATCGACCACATCATTTCTAAACTGAATGCTGTGTTGATCCGGGACATCATGTGACTACCACAGAAATGGCAACAGAGCTGGACATAGCACTTTTGCGGCACATTCCACTGTTACAGGAGATTTTGTAATGAAAGACGTGCGGAGGATTTCGCGCGTCGGCATGAAGCAGCTCAGGCCGCGCAGCAAAAAAAAAACACCTTTGTGTTGGAAACCATTCAGAAGATTCAGACGGCTTTCGATGGCTTTCAGTCGAGTGAGTATCCGAGAAATTGTGTAACAGCTGCACATGCCCCAACATGTCCTGTGAGACTTCCAACACGGAGGTGTTTTTTTGCTGCGCGTCCTGAGCTGCTTCGTGCCGACGCGCAAAATCCTCCGCACGTCTTTCATTACAAAATCTCCTGTAACAGTGGAATGTGCCGCAAAAGTGCTATGTCCAGCTCTGTTGCCATTTCTGTGGTAGTCACATGATGTCCCGGATCAACACAGCATTCAGTTTAGAAATGATCTGGTCGATCCAGCCTGTCGAATGGCCGCTCGGCGCGCTGCGCGCCCTCCGCCACTGTGGGCCGTCTTTAAAAAGGTTTTAACAGTCCATAATCCGCGTGACGCCGACAGAATCTTCACCGATATCCAACTGAATCTATCGAATGGTTTCCAACTGGCTGTCTCTAACAGTTTCTGAAAAAAATTTCATGGAGCAAAGCGGCAGTCTCTCAGCAAGTTCTCAGACAAAAGAAATCAGACGGGAGGGGTGGACCTGATGGTCGGCTGTCTGACAGTGTGCACACACTGATTTACATTCAGGCTGCTGTAACATGCAGGTCAAATGATGGGCTGGATTGGAACACAGTGTATAAAAGCTGGAAATGACCTCCGCACTGCCTCCACCTGCTCTGAGGGAGAAAGTATTTGCCGGCAGCGGTGACACAATGTGACAGTACGGTGAGCGTACCTGGAGGTTATTGAGTGGGTCCATCTTCATGACAGGCCCGATGGTGTTCAGAGGCAGAGAGAGCTCGATACTCTGGCTTGGCATCAGTGGAGTGTGGACAGGTAGAGGACTAGTGGGGATCACCCCAAAACTACACACACACACACACACACACACACACACACACACACATACATCAACAGACACTTTAAACAACAACAGTAACTTTATTTGTGATAATATAACTTTATTTTATCACACTTTTTAGCGCCAAACTGAACATTTCAAAGTGCATTAATAATTTCCATTTACACGTACATAAAAGACGTCAATCAAACAGTACAAACTTTATCATAAATAACTATAAATATAACCAACAATCTACCAGCACACATCATGCTGCTGTCTCACTGCCTTGACTCGGTTTGGCAGTTGCTGTGGCACACTGCCCAGCGTTTGCATAACATAGATTTCTCACCTACTCTGGCACCCCCTAGCTGTCAACATAGAGAGCACCTGTCTCTTGTAATGATCTTCAACAAATGGATCCACAGGCTCTGCACCAAGCTTTTAGGCAAAGGATCACAAAGAGAAGTGGTGTCACAATGTGTTTGTATTGAAGCATCCGGTACACACACGCCATGGCTCAGAGCACAGAACTGCACTAGAACACATGGTACAACAGCACAGTGCGATCACAGACACGTGCACATTTGTTTCCATACGTCACTGACATTTCATCTCATTTCCACAGGCTGCAAATCACTCTAGTTTCAAATTGTGTAAATTGTACACACACACACACACACACACACACACACACACACACACACACACACACACACACACACACACACACACACACACACACACACACAAACACACATATATATGGTAAATAGACTGCACTTATATCGCGCTTTTCCATCTGCATCAGACGCTCAAAGCGCTTTACAATAATGCCTCACATTCACCGTGATGTGAGGGTGCTGCCATACAAGCAGGGCTGTGAAATTAAAATTCTGAAATCCGAGGAAAATTTGCCGGGGGCAATAACTCAGAACAATTAAAGTACATGAAATTCAAGACTGAAAAGACTGTTACAGCATTTCAAAAACCACAGCTAAAGCTTGGAGAATATTTGGGAAATCATGGTAAAATATCAATAACATACCTTATAGTAAAAAGTCACATATTCTTGTGTAAATTCATGCAGCCTAAATCCATTCAAAGCCACAATGTCTTTTTTACAATGAAAGAAAGTCTAGATTAGTGAAAAAAGTCACACAGTCTTTTCTAAAATCCTGTTTGAACAGCAGAATGTTTATTTTCCAGGGAGAGAAAAATTCTTACCATGTTTTCCTGAGAGGGCACAGTTTTCACTTTTCCCGTTTCTTTTATCTTTCAGGTGTGTTGATGAAGCCAGTGAAGATTCCACGGATTCTTGTAATTATCAGACTTTTTCAAACCATCTTTCTCGCCATCTTCTCTCTCTGCAACGTCGGTCCATGACACAGACATGTTGCCGCAGCAACCAACCAGTCCTGCTTTACGACAACTGTCGTAACAGCTACGCTTTGAGTGGCATTTTTCCTCCACGAAACTCCGCGGATTCGAGGAAACTGATTTGTATCTGTAACAGACAGATCAGTGTCCGCGGACTTATAAAACTTACACGATGTCGTAAAAAAAGAGAACACTGCGATAAGCATTTTAAAAACTCAGTGATGTTCACTAACACCCCACCCCCCTCCCCATGATGAAATCCACGGAATCCCGCGGATCTGTGGAGTTTTCACAGCCCTGTACAAGGCGCTCACTACACACCGGGAGCAACAGGGGATTAAAGGCCTTGCCCAAAGGCCCTTAGTGATTTTCCAGTCAGGCTGGGCTTTGAACCAAGATCTTCTGGTCTCAAGCCCAACGCCTTAACCACTAGACCATCACCTCCCCCTATATACATACATATATATATATATATATAAAAACATATGAATTATAGTCATAAATGTTTAAAACCAGCTGATGGCATGAAAAAATAAAAAAATCTGGACTCATCGAGAAAATTTAGTGCTGCTATAACAAACTGATGCAGAAGATGGCAGCAATGCACCAATAAGGATGCCGGCGGTCGTTAAACGCCAAAGAAGAAGCAATGCCATCGAAGAAGAAAAAGAAAAGCAAGGAATGCTACATTGGCAGAGGCTAAAAAATTCAAAAAGGAGGAGGATTATTTTTCATTTATTTGAATGCCAAATCCATGTGTCTTATCTGCAATGCAAATGTGGCTTTACTGAAGAAAGGGAATTTGGAGCAGATTTCAAAATGATTCGTAAAAGCTACAATGCAAACTTCCCAGCGAAATCACAAGTGCACGCCTGAAAAGTCCAGGAATGGGAAAGTCAGCTGGCAGCACAACAGTCCATAAATATGGAAGACATGATAGATATGGCTAACAAGCTCGTGTGCTCTGCATTGTGGCCTGGAATTAAAGAAATTCTAAAACACTCATCTCATGCTGAATATGTAGAGCAACAACCCCTGGCAAAAATTATGGCATCACTGGCCTCGGAGGATGTTCATTCAGTTGTTTAATTTTGTAGAAAAAAAGCAGATCACAGACATCACACAAAACTAAAGTCATTTCAAATGGCAACTTTCTGGCTTTAAGAAACACTATAAGAAATCAGGAAAAAAGATTGTGGCAGTCAGTAACGGTTACTTTTTTAGACCAAGCAGAGGAAAAAAATATGGAATCACTCAATTCTGAGGAAAAATTATGGAATCATGAAAAACAAAAGAACGCTCCAACACATTAGTATTTTGTTGCACCACCTCTGGCTTTTATAACAGCTTGCAGTCTCTGAGGCATGGACTTAATGAGTGACAAACAGTACTCTTCATCAATCTGGCTCCAACTTTCTCTAATTGCTGTTGCCAGATCAGCTTTGCAGGTTGGAGCCTTGTCATGGACCATTTTCTTCAACTTCCACCAAAGATTTTCAATTGGATTAAGATCTGGACTATTTGCAGGCCATGACATTGACCCTATGTGTCTTTTTGCAAGGAATGTTTTCACAGTTTTTGCTCTATGGCAAGATGCATTATCATCTTGAAAAATTATTGCATCATCCCCAAACATCTTTTCAACTGATGGGATAAGAAAAGTGTCCAAAATATCAACGTAAACTTGTGCATTTATTGATGATGTAATGACAGCCATCTCCCCAGTGCCTTTACCTGACATGCAGCCCCATATCATCAATGACTGTGGAAATTTACATGATCTCTTCCAGCATCATCACCTTGCCCAATGCAGATTTGAGATTCATCACTGAATATGACTTTCATCCAGTCATCCACAGTTCATGATTGCTTTTCCTTAGCCCATTGTAACCTTGTTTTTTTCTGTTTAGGTGTTAATGATGGCTTTTGTTTAGCTTTTCTGTATGTAAATCCCATTTCCCTTAGGCGGTTTCTTACAGTTCGGTCACAGACGTTGACTCCAGTTTCCTCCCATTCGTTCCTCATTTGTTTTGTTGTGCATTTGTGCATATCTGCCAAAAATGTTTCAGGATTTCGGGAGGAAAGCCATCTGGGACCAGAGCCCTGCCATTCGGCATTTTGTTCAAATCTGCATGTAGTTCTATGATAGTTAGAGGTGTGTGTAATACACTCAACAAAAATATAAACGCAACACTTTTGGTTTTGCTCCCATTTTGTATGAGATGAACTCAAAGATCTAAAACTTTTTCCACATACACAATATCACCATTTCCCTCAAATATTGTTCACAAACCAGTCTAAATCTGTGATAGTGAGCACTTCTCCTTTGCTAAGATAATCCATCCCACCTCACAGGTGTGCCATACCAAGATGCTGATTATACACCATGATTAGTGCACAGGTGTGCCTTAGACTGCCCACAATAAAAGGCCACTCTGAAAGGTGCAGTTTTATCACACAGCACAATGCCACAGATGTCGCAAGGTTTGAGGGAGCGTGCAATTGGCATGCTGACAGCAGGAATGTCAACCAGAGCTGTTGCTCGTGTATTGAATGTTCATTTCTCTACCATAAGCCGTCTCCAAAGGCGTTTCAGAGAATTTGGCAGTACATCCAACCAGCCTCACAACCGCAGACCACGTGTAACCACACCAGCCCAGGACCTCCACATCCAGCATGTTCACCTCCAAGATCGTCTGAGACCAGCCACTCGGACAGCTGCTGAAACAATCGGTTTGCATAACCAAAGAATTTCTGCACAAACTGTCAGAAACCGTCTCAGGGAAGCTCATCTGCATGCTCGTCGTCCTCATCGGGATCTCGACCTGACTCCAGTTCGTCGTCGTAACCGACTTGAGTGGGCAAATGCTCACATTTGCTGGCGTTTGGCACGTTGGAGAGGTGTTCTCTTCACGGATGAATCCAGGTTCACACTGTCCAGGGCAGATGGCAGACAGCGTGTGTGGCGTCGTGTGGGTGAGCAGTTTTCTGATGTCAATGTTGTGGATCAAGTGGCCCATGGTGGCGGTGGGGTTATGGTATGGGCAGGCGTCTGTTATGGACGAAGAACACAGGTGCATTTTATTGATGGCATTTTGAATGCACAGAGATACCGTGACGAAATCCTGAGGCCCACTGTTGTGCCATACATCCAAGAACATCACCTCATGTTGTAGCAGGATAATGCACGGCCCCATGTTGCAAGGATCTGTACACAATTCATGGAAGCTGAAAATGTCCCAGTTTTTGCATGGCCGGCATACTCACCGGACATGTCACCCATTGAGCATGTTTGGGATGCTCTGGACCGGCTTTACAAAATTGTAAATAACTTTTTAATGATATGAGAGGACTGGGTGGCGGTCGAGGGTGGGTGGCCCGGCGGCCAGGTCCATGTTCACAGCCCCTGGCTGTTGGGACGCGGAATGTCACCTCGCTGGGGGGGAAGGAGCCTGAGCTTATGCGGGAGGTTGAGAGATACCAACTAGAGATAGTCGGGCTCACCTCCATGCACAGCTTGGGCTCTGGTACCCAACTACTGGAGAGGGGCTGGATGCTTCATTTTTTTGGCGTTGCCCACGGGGAGAGGCGGAGAAGTGGGGTCGCATTGCTTATTGCTCCCCAGCTCAGTCGCCATGTGTTGGAGTTCACGCCAGCGAACGAGAGGGTCGCGTCCCTACGCCTTCAGTTCGGGGACAGGTCTCTCACCGTTGTCTCGGCCGACGGGCCGAGCGGCAGTGCAGAGTACCCGACCTTCTTGGAGTCCCTGGGAGGGATAATAGATAGCGCTCCGACTGGGGACTCAATTGTTCTCCTGGGGGATTTCAACGCCCACGTGGGCGGCGACAGTAAGACCTGGAGGGGGGTGATCCGGAAGCACGGCCTCCCCGATCTGAACCCGAGTGGTGTTCAGTTGTTGGACTTCTGTGCTAGTCACAGTTTGTCCATCACGAACACCATGTTCGAGCACAAGGGTATCCATAAGTGCACATGGCACCCAGGACACCCTGAGCCGGAGGTCGATGATCGACTTTGTAGTCATATCATATGACCTTCGGCCACGTGTCTCGGACACTCGAGTGAAAAGAGGGGCAGAGCTGTCGACCGATCACCACCTGGTGGTGAGTTGGATCCGCTGGGAGGGGAGGAAGCCGGTCAGACCTGGCAGGCCCAAACGACTCGTGAGGGTCTGCTGGGAACGACTGGCGGAACCCTCTGTCAGCGAGGTCTTCAACTCCCACCTCTGGGAGAGCTTCTCCCAGATCTCGGGGGAGGTTGGAGACATGGAGTCCAAGTGGACCATGTTCTCCACCTCCATTGTTGATGCGGCCGCAAGGTCTCTGGTGCCTGTCGCGGCGGCAATCCCCAAACCCGGTGGTGGACGCCGGAAGTAAGGGATGCCGTCAAGCTGAAGAAGGAGTCCTACTTATCTTTGTTGGTAGGTGGGACCCCGGAGGCAGCTGACAGGTACCGGCGGGCCAAGTGTGCCGCAGCCCGTGCGGTCGCAGAGGCAAAAACTCGGGTCTGGGAGGAGTTCGGGGAGGCCATGGAGGAGGACTATTGGTCGGCCTCAAAGAGATTCTGGCAAACCGTCCGACGCCTCAGGAGGCGGAAGCAGCTCTCCACCAGCACTGTTTACGGTGCGGGTGGGGAGCTGTTGACCCTGACTGGGGATGTTGTCGCGCAGTGGAAGGAATACTTTGAGGATCTCCTCAATCCCATTGTCACGTCTTCCGAAGAGGAAGCAGAGACTGGGGACTCAGAGGCGGACTCATCCATTACCCAGGCTGAAGTCACCGAGGTGGTTAGAAAGCTCCTCGCTGGCAAGGCTCCTGGGGTGGATGAAATCTGTCCTGAGTACCATAAGTCTCTGGATGTTGTGGGACTGTCTTGTCTGACATGCCTTGCAGCATCGCGTGGCGATTGGGGACAGTGCCTCTGGATTGGCAGACCGGGGTGGTGGTGGTCCCTCTGTTTAAGAAAGGGGACCGGAGGGCGTGTTCCAACTATAGGGGGATCACACTCCTCAGCCTCCCCGGTAAGGTCTATTCCAGAGTACTGGAGAGGATTCAGGAGGAGCAGTGTGGTTTTCGTCCTGGTAGCGGCACACGGGACCAGCTCTACATGCTCCATCGGGTGCTCGAGTGTTCATGGGAGTTTGCCCAACCAGTCCACATGTGTTTTGTGGCTCTGGAGAAGGCGTTCGACCGTGTCCCTCGGGGCACCCTGTGGGTTGTGCTCCGGGAGTACGGGGTACTGGGTCCTTTGCTAAGGGCTATCCGGTCCCTGTACGACCGCAGCAGGAGCTTGGTTCGCATTGCCAGTAGTAAGTCAAACCTGTTTCCAGTGCACGTTGGCCTCCGCCAGGGCTGCCCTTTGTCACCGGTTCTGTTCATTATTTTTATGGACAGAATTTCTAGGCACAGCCAGGGTGTAGAGGGGGTCTGGTTTGGGAACCACAGAATCTCGTCTCTGCTGTTTGCGGACGATGTGGTTCTGTTGGCTTCGTCAAATCAGGACCTTCAGCGTGCACTGGGGCGGTTTGCAGTCTGAAGCGTTCGGGATGAAACTCAGCACCTCCAAATCCAAGGCCATGGTTCTCGACCGGAAAAGGTGCTTTGCCCTCTTCAGGGTCGGTGGAACGTGTCCTGCCT
The DNA here is from genome assembly GCF_902500255.1 of Thalassophryne amazonica. Taxonomy (NCBI): domain Eukaryota; kingdom Metazoa; phylum Chordata; class Actinopteri; order Batrachoidiformes; family Batrachoididae; genus Thalassophryne; species Thalassophryne amazonica. The sequence continues at coordinate 3,652,884 of NC_047111.1, forward strand.
CAAGTGGAGGAGTTTAAGTATCTCGGGGCTTGTTCACGAGTGAGGGATGGATGGAGCGTGAGATCAATAGACGTCTGGTGCAGCATCCTGCAGGTGATGCGGTCGCTGTATCGGACCGTCGTGGTGAAGAGAGAGCTGAGTAGGGGGGCAAAGCTCTCGATTTACCGATCGATCTACATTCCGATCCTCACCTATGGTCATGAGATTTGGGTCATGACCGAAAGAACGAGGATCGCGAAGTACAAGCGGTCCGAGATGAGTTTCCTCCGCAGGGTGGCTGGGCGCTCCCTTAGAGATAAGGTGAGGAGCTGAGTCACTCGGGAGGAGCTCGGAGTCGAGCCGCTGCTCCTCCACATCGAAAGGAGTCAGTTGAGGTGGCTCGGGCATCTTTTCCGGATGCCCCCAGACGCCTCGCTGGAGAGGTGTTCCGGGCATGAATATGGAATGGTAAGGGAGGCTTTGATTTTTGTTGCTGCTGTTTATAACACTCTAATTACTGTATAGCATTTTCGATTCGAGCGTCTGTTTACCGCCTTTGTTATTGTTCCAGAGCCGCGACAGTGTAGCTATTACTTGCGGACCACCTTCATTACCTTCGGGTTTTTGCCATTTTCGAGTGCCTGGCATTGCATTCATCCGTGTTTAGTTATGCTATTTTCACGAAAGAATAGGAAATAAACGGTGAAAGTTTCGAAAAAGATCGTCGAAAACAACAGTGAACGTGCCGGCGCTGTGTTTACGTGCTGGCGCTGTGTTTACGTGCCGGCGCCGTGTTTACTACGTAAGTTCCTTGACCATTTCAAGATTATTGTGAACATATTATTTGGGGTTGACATTTTATGGGTTCCTGTGAGCGGTGAGAACATGGAGACGGTAGAGGAAAGTGTCTGCTGTCGGGAGCAAATGCGTGTGTGCGAGCGGAGCGAGCAGCAGCCGGACATTTCGTGTATCACACAACACCGCGGCTTTCAATCAATCTGCCTGGACTTGAAAAGGCTAAAACCTTTCGCCCTTGTGTTTGTGCAATATGCTGCGACACACTGGTCAGGCATATCGACAAACAAGTCCCTGAGAGCTATGTTTAATCAAAGTTTCTGCTGCTATACAAAGTGTAAACAACGGCCGCCAGGCGCACAAGCCGATACAGTCTACACGTAGTGACGTATTTTAGGCTTGGTGCTCAGCGGGAAGCTGGTCACGGGGCGTGCACATTTTTCAGTGGCGGGACGTTCAAATGTTATATATAACGGGAGAACCGCGTGCACTTTCCTAAAACGTTTAGGTTGACCAAATTATACGAGGTCTATTAGAAAAGTATCCGACCTTATTATTTTTTTAAAAAACCATATGGATTTGAATCATGTGTGATTGCGTCAGACAAGCTTGAACCCTCGTGGGCATGCGTGAGTTTTTTCATGCCTGTAGGTTGCGTCATTCGCCTGTGAGCAGGCTTTGAGTGAGGAGTGGTCCAGCCCCCTCAGCGGATTTTCATTGCGAATAAATGTCTGAACGATTTGGAGCTTTGCTGCATCAATTTTTTTCCAGAAACTGTTAGAGACCTCCAGGTGGACACCGTTCGAAAAATTAATATGGCTTTCAGGGACGATTTTATGGGGATTAAACAGATTAAGGAGTGTTACTGCCGCTTTAAGGACTGCCCACAACTGCTGAGAGCGCGACGCGCTCCCAGCTCCCATCGACAGGCTGACACCCCGCTGAAACACCAGATCATTTCCAATGTGAAGGCTTTGTGGATCCGGGACCTTGTCTGACTTTCACAAAAAGGCAGAAGATGTGGACATCAGCACTTTTTCGGTACATTCCACAGTTACAGGAATTTTTTTCATAGAAAGAAAAGCGGAGGGACGCGCCACGGCTCCGTTCATTACGCGGGACAAAACCACCTCGGTGTTGGTCTCACAGGACGGCTTTCAGGTGGATTTCAGACAGATTCCAGTTGCTTTCCAGTCGTGTGAATATCCGACTGTGATTGTGCATGAGCTGGACATGCCAGAACATGTCCCGTGAGGCTTCATCACGGCGTTGCTTTGCGCCGAGCGGCTGCACCGCAACTCTTCATTGGCTTCCTGTTAATTCTAGAATAGTATTTAAAATTCTTCTTCTTACTTATAAGGTTTTGAATAATCAGGTCCCATCTTATCTTACGGACCTCGTAGTACCATATCACCCCAATAGAGCGCTTCGCTCTCAGACTGCAGGCTTACTTGTAGTTCCTATGGTTTGTAAGAGTAGAATGGGAGGCAGAGCCTTCAGCTTTCAGGCTCCTCTCCTGTGGAACCAGCTCCCAATTCAGATCAGGGAGACAGACACCCTCTCTACTTTTAAGATTAGGCTTAAAACTTTCCTTTTTGCTAAAGCTTATAGTTAGGGCTGGATCAGGTGGCCCTGAAGTGATGGCTGAACCATCCCTTAGTTATGCTGCTATAGACGTAGACTGCTGGGGGGTTCCCATGATGCACTGTTTCTTTCTCTTTTTGCTCTGTATGCACCACTCTGCATTTAATCATTAGTGATCGATATCTGCTCCCCTCCACAGCATGTCTTTTTCCTGGTTCTCTCCCTCAGCCCCAACCAGTCCCAGCAGAAGACTGCCCCTCCCTGAGCCTGGTTCTGCTGGAGGTTTCTTCCTGTTAAAAGGGAGTTTTTCCTTCCCACTGTAGCCAAGTGCTTGCTCACAGGGGGTCGTTTTGACCGTTGGGGTTTTACATAATTATTGTATGGCCTTGCCTTACAATATAAAGCGCCTTGGGGCAACTGTTTGTTGTGATTTGGCGCTATATAAAAAAATTGATTGATTGATTGATTGATTGAAGGTTTTATGTAAGGGGGTAGGTGACAAATGAAACTGACAGGGGGAGGGGGTGGGTGTAACAATGCTTCGGGTGCGAGTGGTAAGAGTTACAGCATCTCTGGTGTGTACTGTAGAGAGTCAGTCATGTGATATGTAGCATTGAACAGCAGCCAGCATCTTCACTGCACAGATTTAGCGTCTTCATGTCATCCTGGGCTCCCGGTGCTCTGAGCTTTCCTTTTGTCTGGCTGGGACGTGCATGTGAGTCCTGCCCTATGAAAACATTGTCGCTCCTCACATTTCTAGACAGCAGTACTTACTACTCACCGACAGCAGCTACTTCACAGACATAGGTCCAAAAATCACATTTTGAGGCTAAATACCTCTCAACTCTAAGTACTTTTGGTTGGAAATCTGTAATGAGGTCTCTGTTCTGACCTGTTCTTGTTGAACTGGATAGCGAAGTCAGTCATGTGCTGTAGGGCCTTGTTGGTGAAGGTCATGTCCATGCTCATGTGGCCCTGACGGCGAGAGAAGGTTCCAGAGATCTCCAGTCCTTTGGCTTTGACTGCAGGGAGCCACACCTGAGGTCGATATGACAGAGATTATTACTGATTAACTTTAGACCCTTGATGAAGCCAAAAACACAATGAAGAACCTACTGCTGAATATAATTAAAGCAAAGCCTCGGACCGAACACCGATGTAGGTTGATGTAAATATATTGTGTCAATTGTATGTGATAGACCGTAGTTCAAACTGTTTGGGTGTATGAAGGTCTTGAGATGAAGGTACTTTAAATAGACTGACATGATTTGTTAATGATAAACTGTTGCAGGCTTTAATGGTACATATATGTGGGTTTATCAATGGTATTCATGAAAATATCATTGCAAAGTAGAATATCAAGAACAGAAACATCTGTATTCTTGAGATCAATATATTTATTGAATGATCATTGTAATTTACAACAACAGTAAATAATATGTTTATGTCACTGACATTAATGAGTGAAGCTCCTCACCATCTCACCATGTCATTTAGGTCCTTCAAAGTTTTTCAGTAAAATAGTTCTGGGGAGCATCAGCATGGCCAAAACCCTTCAGCTTCAGGGGAGCTTTGTCCCCCAGACCCCCAACCAGGGCCTTATTCACACCCCAAAGGCACCTTTTGTCTAGGGTTGTCGTGGTGGTGGTGGTGGTGGTGGTGGGGGGGGGGGGTGAGTTGCGTCCCTGCCGGGCCCCATGCCCCCTTTCCGTCTGGATTCACCCCTACTTTGGCGTTTGAGCGGAAGAATGGATAACATTTATATATGCAGAAAACACGACCAGATTGACAGGTAAGAAAGTTTTATCAGTGTTTTTTACATCATGTCATCCTCAGAAAGAGACTTTAGGTGCACCTGGGTGGACAAAAAGTGTTAGCTTCGTGGATCAGCTGTTTTTTTAGGGATAAATAAAGGGAAATAAAATGTAAAAATGTCTTTGTAAAGCTCAGTGCAGGTGTGCTGTCATCACCGTGCTTTGAGAAATGGTGACTGTTTGTTCAACTCAGAGCTGCAGCGCAAAACCACGGACTAAAAGACTGCAGCTCACTGGAAGTGGGCAAAGTGGGCAGCTCAGTCGGACCCCAGGTCGACTGAGATGAGTCAGTCTCTACCTTAAACTGATGCCTATCTCTAATGCGTTCACGGGGGACAGACAGAAAAAAGACATTAAAGAAATAAATAATACACAAACAGTCTGAGAGATATGCAAGCCACAGACACACAGGCTGACACACAGACAGACACACAGACGCTTCTTGTTTTATTATCACAAGTCAGAATTGAAATCCCAGACACACGTTCAGTTGGTCACACATCCGAGTACTCTGTCTGTGAGGTTTTAGCGGCATGCTTGGCAACACCAGCAAATGATCTGACGCGGAAGAAAAACAGAAGTGACGTCACCGCAACAGGGTCCTCACGGCGGATGAAATGGATGGCATGGCACAATGCCCACATTTAATATGGCAGTGCCCATGGGTTCTTAGGGGTCCTCATGTCTTTGTCTCTTTCATCACTCCGCTCTGTGTTTTCCTGCCTTCACTATGTTGAACCATGCAAACAGCCAGGGTATGTAAATGGCTAATTCTGTCTGTCTGTATGTCTGTCCGGGATAAACTCCCAAACTATAATATGTAAGCCTAAAAACTACACTCAACAAAAAGATAAACGCAACACTTTTGGTTTTGCTCCCATTTTGTATGAGATGAACTCAAAGATCTAAACATTTTTCATAGATGTGTCAAAGAGGTTGGGTGTGTCCCAGTGTCAATATCAAGGTAAAAATATAGGTCAGAAGGTCATCAACTCAAAAATACCCAAATAGATAATCAGATTTAGATTCCTTGTGGTCTCCCCCTTACAGAAATACTTTGTTCTTCAAAATTGGACCAGTGATTGCTGAGTTACAGCAGTTTGAAATTTGGTAGCCACACGCTTTTTCGTAAAAAAGTGAAAAATTAAAATTGCAATATCTCAAACCCAGCTGGTCTGAGAAAGACAAAATGTGAAATTCTGGCCTTTCTGGCCAAGAAGTACCTACACTCAACAAAAATATAAACGCAACACTCTTGGTTTTGCTCCCATTTTGTATGAGAAGAACTCAAAGATCTAAAACTTTTTCCACATACACAATATCACCATTTCCCTCAAATATTGTTCACAAACCAGTCTAAATCTGTGATAGTGAGCACTTCTCCTTTGCTGAGATAATCCATCCCACCTCACAAGTGTGCCATATCAAGATCAATCAATCAATTTTTCAATCAATTTTTTTATATAGCGCCAAATCACAACAAACAGTTGCCCCAAGGCGCTTTATATTGTAAGGCAAGGCCATACAATAATTATGTAAAACCCCAACGGTCAAAACGACCCCCTGTGAGCAAGCACTTGGCTACAGTGGGAAGGAAAAACTCCCTTTTAACAGGAAGAAACCTCCAGCAGAACCAGGCTCAGGGAGGGGCAGTCTTCTGCTGGGACTGGTTGGGGCTGAGGGAGAGAACCAGGAAAAGACATGCTGTGGAGGGGAGCAGAGATCGATCACTAATGATTAAATGCAGAGTGGTGCATACAGAGCAAAAAGAGAAAGAAACAGTGCATCATGGGAACCCCCCAGCAGTCTAAGTCTATAGCAGCATAACTAAGGGATGGTTCAGGGTCACCTGATCCAGCCCTAACTATAAGCTTTAGCAAAAAGGAAAGTTTTAAGCCTAATCTTAAAAGTAGAGAGGGTGTCTGTCTCCCTGATCTGAATTGGGAGCTGGTTCCACAGGAGAGGAGCCCGAAAGCTGAAGGCTCTGCCTCCCATTCTACTCTTACAAACCCTAGGAACTACAAGTAAGCCTGCAGTCTGAGAGCGAAGCGTTCTATTGGGGTGATATGGTACTACGAGGTCCCTAAGATAAGATGGGACCTGATTATTCAAAACCTTATAAGTAAGAAGAAGAATTTTAAATTCTATTCTAGAATTAACAGGAAGCCAATGAAGAGAGGCCAATATGGGTGAGATATGCTCTCTCCTTCTAGTCCCCGTCAGTACTCTAGCTGCAGCATTTTGAATTAACTGAAGGCTTTTTAGGGAACTTTTAGGACAACCTGATAATAATGAATTACAATAGTCCAGCCTAGAGGAAATAAATGCATGAATTAGTTTTTCAGCATCACTCTGAGACAAGACCTTTCTGATTTTAGAGATATTGCGTAAATGCAAAAAAGCAGTCCTACATATTTGTTTAATATGCGCTTTGAATGACATATCCTGATCAAAAATGACTGATGACAAAGATGCTGATTAGACACCATGATTAGTGCACAGGTGTGCCTTAGACTGCCCACAATAAAAGGCCACTCTGAAAGGTGCAGTTTTATCACACAGCACAATGCCACAGATGTCGCAAGATTTGAGGGAGCGTGCAATTGGCATGCTGACAGCAGGAATGTCAACCAGAGCTGTTGCTCGTGTATTGAATGTTCATTTCTCTACCATAAGCCGTCTCCAAAGGCGTTTCAGAGAATTTGGCAGTACATCCAACCAGCCTCACAACCGCAGACCACGTGTAACCACACCAGCCCAGGACCTCCACATCCAGCATGTTCACCTCCAAGATCGTCTGAGACCAGCCACTCGGACAGCTGCTGAAACAATCGGTTTGCATAACCAAAGAATTTCTGCACAAACTGTCAGAAACCATCTCAGGGAAGCTCATCTGCATGCTCGTCGTCCTCATCGGGGTCTCGACCTGACTCCAGTTCGTCGTCGTAACCGACTTGAGTGGGCAAATGCTCACATTCGCTGGCGTTTGGCACGTTGGAGAGGTGTTCTCTTCACGGATGAATCCCGGTTCACACTGTCCAGGGCAGATGGCAGACAGCGTGTGTGGCGTCGTGTGGGTGAGCGGTTTTCTGATGTCAATGTTGTGGATCGAGTGGCCCATGGTGGCGGTGGGGTTATGGTATGGGCAGGTGTCTGTTATGGACGAAGAACACAGGTGCATTTTATTGATGGCATTTTGAATGCACAGAGATACCGTGACGAGATCCTGAGGTCCATTGTTGTGCCATACATCCAAGAACATCACCTCATGTTGCAGCAGGATAATGCACGGCCCCATGTTGCAAGGATCTGTACACAATTCTTGGAAGCTGAAAATGTCCCAGTTCTTGCATGGCCGGCATAATCACCGGACATGTCACCCATTGAGCATGTTTGGGATGCTCTGGACTGGCGTATACGACAGCGTGTACCAGTTCCTGCCAATATCCAGTAATTTCGCACAGCCATTGAAGAGGAGTGGACCAACATTCCACAGGCCACAATTGACAACCTGATCAACTCTATGCGAAGGAGATGTGTTGCACTGCATGAGGCAAATGGTGGTCACACCAGATACTGACTGGTATCCCCCCCCCCAATAAAACAAAACTGCACCTTTCAGAGTGGCCTTTTATTGTGGGCAGTCTAAGGCACACCTGTGCACTAATCATGGTGTCAATCAGCATCTTGGTATGGCACACCTGTGAGGTGGGATGGATTATCTCAGCAAAGGAGAAGTGCTCACTATCACAGATTTAGACTGGTTTGTGAACAATATTTGAGGGAAATGGTGATATTGTGTATGTGGAAAAAGGTTTAGATCTTTGAGTTCATCTCATACAAAATGGGAGCAAAACCAAAAGTGTTGCGTTTATATTTTTGTTGAGTGTATATACAAAATTTCATATAAATTGGAAGGGGTATATATATATATATATATATATATATATATATATATATATATATATATATATATATATATATATATATATGTATATGTGAATTCTTTTTAAAAATGCACCTTGTGTGTTTCTCTTGGATGGCACATGATGGAGGCTTTTTACTCGTAAGTAAACAAGTTTTCCCCCTTTTTTTCCTGTTCAGAGACTGTGACCAATTTGAAGACATTTTGCACGATCTGTGCATATATAAGCAGTGGGTCACCCCTCTGAAACTGGTCTGCTTGAGGTTTCTTCCTCAAAAACACCAGAGGGAGTGTTTCCTTAGCACTGTCGCCTGTATGCTTGCCCAGGGGCATTAGTAAGTTAGACCTTATCTGTGTGAAGCACCTTGAGGCAGCACTGTTGTGATTTCGTGCTATATAAATAAAATCAACTGAACTGAAATGGTATAGGTTCTACCACCAAACTGCTGGACTACAACACCAATAGTGATCATCGTTAACCTGGGCCATGACCTGGTATGGAAATTCAATTGAACTCCATTATTTTATCCATTTTATTTATTTATTTTTGTTTGAGATCAAAGCAGCAAAGTGGCTTACTGGTTATCACTGATGCCTCACAGCAAGAAGGTCCTGGGATCGCTTCTCACCTGGCCCTTTCTGTGTGGAGTTTCATGTTCTCTCAATCTTCATGTGGGTTTCCTCCGGGTACTCCGGATCCTTCCCACTTCCACAGACATACAGGTTCTGTGAATTGGAAACTCAATGAATGAATGAATTTGTGGATATGTGGTCCTGTCCACTGTGTACCGTACCTCACACCCTATGTCTCTTGGAATAGTTTCCAGCCTCTCAAGACCCTTGATTGGAGCAAGTGTTATAAGTTATAAAAGTAGGCAAAAACTAAAATGCTGGCTCCCAATAAACAGAAAACCTCAACAGAATTTTCAGCTTCTGAAAAATCCAAATTACATTCAGATGCTCCATAAACAATTTCAATTTATTTATATAGCATCAAATCACAACATAGGTTGCCCCAAGGTGCTTCACAAGGGTAAGTTCTAACCTTACCAACACACCTGAGCAAGCACACAGACAAAAGTGGAAAGAAAAAGCTTCCTCAGGCTGGTTCTGAGGAAGAAACCTCAACCAGACCAGACTCAGAGGGTTGACCCACTGCTTAGTACAAAGTAACAGTAACAAAGATCAAATAAACAAAATACAAGAAGAATTATCAAGCATGCAAAACAAGAAAAAAAGTCAGATGACAGATCATGAATATTCTTGTGGAGATCAATTTCTTCCCTGGTAATGAATAAACAGAGGCTAGCTCAGTCAGACGCCACTGTTTAACCCTTAGACTTTGGTATTTTCTTGATTTTTTCACATCTTAAGAAATTACCCCTTTAAGGTACTTGCTTATCATATAATACCAGTGTATTGTATATCAAAATATTCAGACCAATGTCAGCTTTCTGAATACGCAATACACATCTGTCCATAACACTGTGTAGAGAAATAATATGGCTCCTAATCATTATGTATGAAATTGATTTGTGGAAAGTTTTAAAGTTTACAGTAAAAAAATACTGTACCTTTATCATGTGAATGAACTGTTCTGGTGTGGAAAAATGGGTTTACCAAAGTCTTTGGGTCACAAAAGTAGCAGAAAACTGTCCAAAATGAAACAGAGTAAAATGCTATCAGTCACTGTAGACAACCACTTTGTTGAGTGATTTAGATAAAATAGCACTAAATAAATAGTATATCAACGATCAGTCACTCATTCAATTCATTTACACTACATTTTTGTTTGACCCGCCCCTGCCAAAAGACACCCATTCATATCCATGACCGATGTTCACATTTATACCAGAAATAACTTATGGAGATGGATTTATGATCAATTTGAAATTGTCAGACTCATATACAGTGACTTTTGTCAAACAGAGAACCCAATCAAACAGGATGAAACAGACCTTTTGTTCTGTGCAGCACGTCTGGAGCAAATACAGAAAGTACGAGTATTCACAGTGCTTCACTTTCCACATTTTATTATGTTACAGCCTTGTTCCAAAACGGACGGAATTCAGCTCCTCGCCCACCCCCTCAAAATTCTACTCACAACACCCCATGACAACAAAAACATTTGAAACTTTTGCAGATTTATTAAAAACAACAAAATACTCAGAAATGTCCACAAGTATTCACAGTCTTTGTTCAATACTTTGTTGATGCTCCTTTGGCAGCATTTCCAGCCTCAAGTCTTCTTGAATATGATGCCATAAGCTTGGTGCACCTATCTTTGGACAGTCTGGTCCATTCCTCTTTGCAGGACAATGAGCTTTGGGCCATTGTCCTGCTGAAAGATGAACCGTCTCCCCAGTCTGAGGTCAAGAGCGCTCTGGAGCAGGTTTTCATCCAGGATGTCTCTGTACATTGCTGCATTCATCTTTCCCTCAATCCTGATTAGTCTCCCAGTTCCTGCTCCTGAAAAACATCCCCACAGCGTGATGCTGCCACCACCATGCTTTACTGTAGGGATGATGCCTGGTTTACTCCAAACATGACACCAAAGAGTTCAATCTTTGTCTCATCAGACCAGAGAATTTTGTTCCTCCTGGTCTGAGAGTCCTTCAGGTGCCTTTTGTCAAACTCCAGGTGGGCTGCCATGAGCCTTTTACTAAGGAGTGGCTTCCATCTGGCCACTCTACCATACAGGCCTGATTGGTGGATTGCTGTAGAGACGGTTGTCCTTCTGTAAGGTTCTCCTCTCTCCACAGAGGAATGACTAAGGTTCTTCTTCCCCCGATCACTCAGTTTAGACGGGCGTCCAGCTCTAGGAAGAGTCCTGGTGGATCTGAACTTCTTTCATTTCCAGATGATGGAGGCCACTGTGCTCATTAGGACCTTCAAAGCAGCAGTAATGTTTCTGTCCCCTTCCCCAGATTTGTGCCTCAAGACAATCCTGTCTCAGAAATCTACAGACAATTCCTTTGACTTCTTGCTTGGTTTGTGCTCTGACTGTCAACTGTGGGACCTTATACTGTATGCAGACAGGTGTGTGTCTTTCCAAATCAAATCAAATCAATTTCAAATCAATTTCACTTATATAGCGCCAAATCACAACAAACAGTTGCCCCAAGGCGCTTCATATTGCAAGGCAAAGCCATACAATAATTACAGAAAAACCCCAACTGTCAAAACGACCCCCTGTGAGCAAGCACTTGGCGACAGTGGGAAGGAAAAACTCCCTTTTAACAGAAAGAAACCTCCAGCAGAACCAGGCTCAGGGAGGGGCAGTCTTCTGCTGGGACTGGTTGGAGCTGAGGGAGAGAACCAGGAAAAAGACATGCTGTGGAGGGGAGCAGAGATCAATCACTAATGATTAAATGCCGAGTGGTGCATACAGAGCAAAAAGAGAAAGAAACACTCAGTGCATCATGGGAACCCCCCAGCAGTCTAAGTCTATAGCAGCATAACTAAGGGATGGTTCAGGGCCACCTGATCCAGCCCTAACTATAAGCTTTAGCAAAAAGGAAAGTTTTAAGCCTAATCTTAAAAGTAGAGAGGGTGTCTGTCTCCCTGATCCGAATTGGGAGCTGGTTCCAGAGAAGAGGAGCCTGAAAGCTGAAGTCTCTGCCTCCCATTCTACTCTTACAAACCCTAGGAACTACAAGTAAGCCTGCAGTCTGAGAGCAAAGCGCTCTATTGGGGTGATATGGTACTATGAGGTCCCTAAGATAAGATGGGACCTGATTATTCAAAACCTTATAAGTAAGAAGAAGAATTTTAAATTCTATTCTAGAATTAACAGGAAGCCAATGAAGAGAGGCCAATATGTGTGAGATATGCTCTCTCCTTCTAGTCCCTGTCAGTACTCTAGCTGCAGCATTTTGAATTAACTGAAGGCTTTTCAGGGAACTTTTAGGACAACCTGATAATAATGAATTACAATAGTCCAGCCTAGAGGAAATAAATGCATGAATTAGTTTTTCAGCATCACTCTGAGACAAGACCTTTCTAATTTTAGAGATATTGCACAAATGCAAAAAAGCAGTCCTACATATTTGTTTAATATACGCATTGAATGACACATCCTGATCAAAAATGACTCCAAGTTTTCTCACAGTATTACTAGAGGTCAGGGTAATGCCATCCAGAGTAAGGATCTGGTTAGACACCATGTTTCTAAGATTTGTGGGGCCAAGTACAATAACTTCAGTTTTATCCGAGTTTAAAAGCAGGAAATTAGAGGTCATCCATGTCTTTATGTCTGTAAGACAATCCTGCAGTTTAGCTAATTGGTGTGTGTCCTCTGGCTTCATGGATAGATAAAGCTGAGTATCATCTGCGTAACAATTAAAATTTAAGCAATGCTGTCTAATAATACTGTCTAAGGGAAGCATGTATAAAGTGAATAAAATTGGTCCTAGCACAGAACCTTGTGGAACTCCATAATTAACCTTAGTCTGTGAAGAAGATTCCCCATTTAGCCTACTAATAAAGACAGATTGATCATATTTAAGATCGAAGCATTAATTAATGAAATCATGTCCAATCAGCTGAATTTACCGCAGGTGGACTCCAATTAAGCTGCAGAAACATCTCAAGGATGATTATGGCAAAGGCTGTGAATACCTATGTACACGTGATTTCTTTGTTTTTAAATTTTTAATACATTTGCAAAAATCTCCAAAAAAAAGTCCTACTTCACATTGTCCTTATGGGGTATTGTGTGTAGAATTTTGAGGGGACAAAATACTTTGATTTTGAAAAAGTGAAACATTGTGAATAGTTTCCAGATGTATCTGCATAATGGTCCTTTGGAGCTGTTTGGATGTTACACAGAAAGATATTTGTACAATAAAAGCACTTACCAAGTCAGCTGGACTTTCTTCAAGTTCACTAAATAATGAAGAGCCAAGTATCCATGGGTCTCTGAAACACTGATGTCTGCATCATCAGATGACAAAAAATGAGTTTTTCCATGCTGATTTCCTTTTTTGAAAGGCTGAACAGAATTGAAAGTTTTTTCCAGTCCTTGAAAAGGCTCTGTTTTGGGTTTGTAAGTTTTTAGGACAGAGGAGGGGAAAGCAGAGCACATGTGACATTTTCTGGCTCCAAGGACTGGCAGTCAGTTCGAGATTCTCACTCTGGCTGAGAACTTGTGCTTGCAGGACGTGGTGCACTGACATCTGTGTAACATTCCATCACAGGTTTATTCATAGAAAAATGTATATGAAAAGTCACGGCCTTTGATCTTTAGAGTTAAAATGTCGGCCATCTGAAACTCACCTTGGCATATCTCAGTCATATTCACTCACTTATCTCTGAATGACTGTGGCTCACATTCCCTAAGTTGGGCAAGGCAATACATTTTCAAACTGCGTTAACTCTTGAACTCAGACGTAAATTGGATAACATCTCGGAGCAAATGCACACCTTGCAAAGGAAGATGTCGGAGACCAGGGAATATTCATAATTGGATCTGGTTGTTCATGTGAGCTGTAAAGGTGTTTTTCACTGCTCAACTATAAACACGGCAGGTTTATCAGCCTCTGAAGGACAAAATGCCCCGTTGTTTTCCTCCAGAAGAATTTCTACGGCCTTGATGAACATTCGGCTGCCTTCTTATCTTCTCTAAACTCCAGTACACATGGACAGAAACTGACTCACACATGGACAGAGACTGAAAGCTGTAGGTCCCTGTTTCCTCCCCAAGGTGGCGGCAGCGCGACTACGTTGCTGCGGCTACCACACACTCACATCGCCTCAATTCGGAAAACGGGCTGTTTCAAGTTTAGTGCACATAAACAATGTCAAATGTATATGTGTTGTCTTAATTCTGATGTGTGCCATTATTGCGGTAAACAAGTAATAACTGTGGATTAATTGCTGTATCTTGTCTGTGCAATTTGAGTGTGGACGTAATCTCATTGTTGCACTTGGAATGACAATGACAATAAATCTCATCCATCCATTATGTAGAAATAAATGTATCTTCACGCAAAACAGTGGTCAGTAATAGACAAGTCCAAGCACAGTAAGGCTGCAGAGAGTGCATGTCAGTCTGAATATGGAACTCATTATGCATCCACTGTGCACGGGATTCATTAAAAAACATCAGTTTAACATCCCCGCCTGCATGCTGACATCAGCCCACATCAATTTATTTTATTTTATTTTTTGGTGAATTTCACTGATGGTGGTACAGCTGGTGCAGGAACGGCACGTCCACTAGGTGGCGAGTATGCCTTGGCTGAACAAGACGGCAGACTGAACAGAGTGCACAGCAGCTGCAGCTGCGCCTCCATCATTTCAGAGCATCAGTAACAACTCGCCAATTATCACCTCATTTTTCTGCTTCAAACTGACTTAATTTAAGAGGTTTTACTTTGTCATCTGATGGTTAATAATCACATTATTCCCTTTGATGACCGATTTTTATTTTATTTGGGGGGGGGGGGGGGGGTGTTCGGTCTGTGACACTGGAACTTGCAGCTTGTTGCTATTGACAACCACACAGTCAGTTGCTCCATGTCACTCAGACACAGTATGCATGTTTTTCACGCTACCAGCGTGCAGCACACTGACTGTATTCAACATATAAACAAGATTTATTTGAAAAATATCTGATATTTTCAGGTCCTCACTTGGTATGCAGGTGCTGTACGTGGCGTTTTTTTAAATTTGAAATGACGTTGTATGTACCTGTTTCAAGATAATAATAATAAATAATAATAATAAAAAAATATCTGCTCACTGCATCACTTTTGTCTGATGCCAAGGATGATAAACTGTTTGTTTGTTTGTTTGTTTTAAATGGGACCTTACTAACTGACAGTAAGAGATGCCAACTCACGCTTTGGAGCCACATAGCCTCCAGTGGTGATGGCCATGCCTGTGGAAAGTTCAAACAAGTCATTGAGGCCACTGCTAACCGCTGTGGGTGCTGGTGTAGGCGAAGGCGCAAACGTGTTGGGCACCGAAGACGGGATGAAGTTCTGCCCCACCTAAAGCAAACACACACAGACCGATGTTACAAAAGTCAAATGCAGCTACCAAAAAAAAAAAAAAAGAAAGCAGTAAAACTAAATGGTAAAGGGACAAAAAAAAACATGCAATAAAAATATAATTTATAGAAACTGGAAAAACAGATAACATGGCAAGAAAGAAGCAGAGGACTCAGCAGTGTGATATTATGTTGTTATTGTTAAAAGGTGACAGATCTGACAGGAGGAAATGGATGTTTAAAAATCTCCCATGTGAACTGGGACTCGGATAAACTCACAAGCAGCTCCAACTGAAAAGACACAATACGAGGTCTGTCCAAAAAGTAATGGACCTTTTTATTTTTTTCAAAAACTATATGGATTTGAATCATGTGCGCTTGCATCAGCCAAGCTTGAACCTTCGTGCGTATTTTTGAGTTTTTTCACACCTGTCGGTGGCGTCATTCACCTGTGGGCAGGCTTTGAGTGAGCACTGGTCCAACCCCTCGTCGAATTTTTATTGTCAGGGAAATGGCAGAGCGACTGCCGCTTTGCTTCATGAAATTTTTTTCAGAAACGGTTAGAGACAGCCAGTTGGAAACCATTCGAAAGATTCAGATGGCTTTCGGTGAAGATTCTGTCGGCGTCACACGGATTAAGGAGTGTTAAAATCTTTTTAAAGACGGCCCACAGCGGCGGAGGGCGTGCGGTGCACTGAGCGGCCACCGACAGGCTGGAACGACCAGATCATTTCCAAACTGAACACTGTGTTGATCCGGGACATCGTGTGACTACCACAGAAATGGCAAGAGAGCTGGACATAGCACTTTTGCGGCACATTCCACTGTTAAAAAAAAAAAAAACACCTCCGTGTTGGAAGTCTCACAGGACATGTTGTGGCATGTCCAGCTGTTACACAATTTCTCAGATACTCACTCGACTGAAAAGCCATCAAAAGCCGTCTGAATCTTCCGAATGGTTTCCAACACGGTGTTTTTTTGGTTGCGCGCCATGAGCGGCTCCGTGCCGACGCGCGAAATCCTCCACACGTCTTTCATTACAAAATCTCCTGTAACAGTGGAATGTGCCACAAAAGTGCTATGTCCAGCTCTCTTGCCATTTCTGTGGTAGTCACACGATGTCCCGGATCAACACAGCGTTCAGTTTAGAAATGATCTGGTCGTTCCAGCCTGTCAATGGCCGCTCGGTGCGCCACGCGCCCTCCGCCGCTGTGGGCCGTCTTTAAAAAGGTTTTAACACTCCTTAATCCGTGTGACGCCGACAGAATCTTCACCAAAACCCATCTGAATCTTTCGAATGGTTTCCAACTGGCTGTCTCTAACAGTTTCTGAAAAAAATTTCATGGAGCAAAGCGGCAATCGCTCTGCCATTTCCCTGACAATGAAAATCCGACAAGGGGGCTGGACCAGTGCTCACTCAAAGCCTGCCCACAGGCGAATGACGCAACCGACAGACGTGAAAAAACTCACGCATGTGCACGAAGGTTCAAGCTTGGGTGATGCAAGCGCACGATTCAAATCCATATAGTTTTTGAAAAAAATAAAAAGTTTGTCCGTTGCTTTTCAGACAGACCTCGTACAAGTAGATTTACATGCATTCAAACCTGTTTTTAAAATTGTCTGTCCCCTCCAAGTCAGCCCTCAGTCTGTCCCCTCCGAGTCAGCCCTCAGTCTGTCCCCTCTGAGTCAGCCCGCAGTCTGTCCCCTCTGAGTCAGCCCGCAGTCTGTTCCCACCGAGTCAGCCCTCAGTCTGTCCCCTCCAAGTCAGCCCTCAGTCTGTCCCCTCCAAGTCAGCCCGCAGTCTGTTCCCACCGAGTCAGCCCGCAGTCTGTCCCCTCCAAGTCAGCCCGCAGTCTGTTCAAACCGAGTCAGCCCTCAGTCTGTCCCCTCTGAGTCAGCCCGCAGTCTGTTCCCACCGAGTCAGCCCTCAGTCTGTCCCCTCTGAGTCAGCCCACTGTCTGTCCCCTCTGAGGCAACCCTGACAGAACGCGTGCACGTCTTTGGCTGTGAGTAACGAGCCTCAAGCAGGCAACACGGGTGTGTCTTCAGTAACAATGTACAGGTGACACATGGGTGTGTCTTTGGTAATAGTGTACAAGCCCCAGGCAGGTGAGATGTGGGCATGTCTTCGGTAACTGTGTAGGGGCCTCAGGCAGGTGAGATTTGCAGGGGATATAGCAAAAACAAAAGAAAAGAAAAAAATCTGACAGAAATTTTTATTTTTAATTTTACAGCCAAACTGTAAGATGTTCACCATCTTCCTTTTAATGCAATCACCTCCTAGGATATAAGGTTAACCAGCTAAGAAAACAATCAGAATCAATAGAAATCTTTTCAAATATAAAAGATTAATTGCGAGCGATAAAAGTCTATAAAAACGAGCTGTCTTTTTTCTGGTCAAGAAAGCATGAGCAGAAATATAAAAGAAAAATGGTTTAATTTTCTCATATTAAGAATAAGCTAATAAAAAATAAAATCACTGGCAAACAGAAAAATAAATATTGAAGCACCTCGTATCCTTCACCAACACTAGTTTTCAATTACACAAATCTTTACCTTGGAAAAAAAAATCAAGGTCAAAGTCCTGTTAGAAGTGACTATTCATAACATAAAATATAATAATATATATATCAAAAGGGCTTATCAATATTAAAATCAAATATCCACTAAATCCACAATACGGATCAGATGTGCATCAAACAGTCTGTTCGTTGAGAGTGACAGTTTCAATCAATCAATCAATTTTTTTATATAGCGCCAAATCACAACAAACAGTTGCCCCAAGGCGCTTTATATTGTAAGGCAAGGCCATACAATAATTATGTAAAACCCCAATGGTCAAAACGACCCCCTGCACCTCACTGTCACAAATGAGAGTGATTGAAGCACTTTGATTATGATATAATGAAAAATGTACAACCCCAATTCCAATGAAGTTGGGACGTTGTGTAAAATGTAAATAAAAACAGAATACAATGATTTTCAAATCCTCTTCAACCTATATTCAACTGAATACACCATAAAGACAAAATATTTGATGTTCAAACTGATAAACTTTAGTGTTGTTGTGCAAATATTTGCTCATTTTGAAATGGATGCCTGCAACACGTTTCAAAAAAGCTGGGACAGTGGTACAACCCCTGGCAAAAATTATGGAATCACTGGCCTCGGAGGATGTTCATTCATTGTTTAATTTTGTAGAAAAAAAGCAGATCACAGACATGACACAAAACTAAAGTCATTTCAAATGGCAACTTTCTGGCTTTAAGAAACACTATAACAAATCAGGAAAAAAAATTGTGGCAGTCAGTAATGGTTACTTTTTTAGACCAAGCAGGGGGAAAAAAATGGAATCACTCAATTCTGAGGAAAAAATTATGGAATCATGAAAAACAAAAGAATGCTCCAACACATCACTAGTATTTTGTTGCACCACCTTTGGCTTTTATAACAGCTTGCAGTCTCTGAGGCATGGACTTAATGAGTGACAAACAGTACTCATCAATCTGGCTCCAACTTTCTCTGATTGCTGTTGCCAGATCAGCTTTGCAGGTTGGAGCCTTGTCATGGACCATTTTCTTCAACTTCCACCAAAGATTTTCAATTGGATTAAGATCCGGACTATTTGCAGGCCATGACATTGACCCTATGTGTCTTTTTGCAAGGAATGTTTTCACAGTTTTTGCTCTATGGCAAGATGCATTATCATCTTGAAAAATGATTTCATCATCCCCAAACATCCTTTCAATTGATGGGATAAGAAAAGTGTCCAAAATATCAACGTAAACTTGTGCATTTATTGATTATGTAATGACAGCCATCTCCCCAGTGCCTTTACCTGACATGCAGCCCCATATCATCAATGACTGTGGAAATTTACGTTCTCTTCAGGCAGTCATCTTTAGAAATCTCATTGGAACGGCACCAAACAAAAGTTCCAGCATCATCACCTTCCCCAATGCAAATTCGAGATTCATCACTGAATATGACTTTCATCCAGTCATCCACAGTCCATGATTGCTTTTCCTTAGCCCATTGTAACCTTGTTTTTTTCTGTTTAGGTGTTAATGATGGCTTTCGTTTAGCTTTTCTGTATGTAAATCCCATTTCCTTTAGCCGGTTTCTTACAATTCGGTCACAGACATTGACTCCAGTTTCCTCCCATTCATTCCTCATTTGTTTTGCTGTGCATTTTCGATTTTTGAGACATATTGCTTTAAGTTTTCTGTCTTGACGCTTTGATGTCTTCCTTGGTCTACCAGTATGTTTGCCTTTAACAACCTTCCCATGTTGTTTGTATTTGGTCCACAGTTTAGACACAGCTGACTGTGAACAACCAACATCTTTTGCAACATTGCGTGATGATTTACCCTCTTTTAAGAGTTTGATAATCCTCTCCTTTGTTTCAATTGACATCTCTCGTGTTGGAGCCATGATTCATGTCAGTCCACTTGGTGCAACAGCTCTCCAAGGTGTGATCACTCCTTTTTAGATGCAGACTAACGAGCAGATCTGATTTGATGCAGGTGTTAGTTTTGGGATGAAAATTTACAGGGTGATTCCATAATTTTTTCCTCAGAATTGAGTGATTCCATATTTTTTCCCTCTGCTTGGTCTAAAAAAGTAACCGTTACTGACTGCCACAATATTTTTCCTGATTTCTTATAGTGTTTCTTAAAGCCATAAAGTTGCCATTTGAAATGACTTTAGTTTTGTGTCATGTCTGTGATCTGCTTTTTTTCTACAAAATTAAACAACTGAATGAACATCCTCCGAGGCCGGTGATTCCATAATTTTTGCCAGGGGTTGTATGTTTACCACTGTGTTACATCACCTTTCCTTCTAACAACACTCAATAAGCGTTTGGGAACTGACGACACTAATTGTTGAAGCTTTGTGGGTGGAATTCTTTCCCATTCTTGCTTGATGTACGACTTCAGTTGTTCAACAGTCCGGGGTCTCCGTTGTCATATTTTGTGCTTCATAATGCGCCACACATTTTCTATGGGTGACAGGTCTGGACTGCAGGCAGGCCAGTCTAGTACCCGCACTCTTTCACTACAAAGCCACGCTGTTGTAACATGTGCAGAATGTGGCTTGGCATTGTCTTGATGAAATAAGCTGGGACGTCCCTGAAAAAGACATGAAAAAGACAACACTATGCTGCTTGGATGGCAGCATGTGTTGCTCCAAAACCTGGATGTACCTTTCAGCATTGATGGTGCCATCACAGATGTGTAAGTTGTCCATGCCATGGGCACTAACACACCCCCATACCATCACAGATGCTGGCTTTTGAACTTTGTGCTAGTAACAATCTGGATGGTCTTTTTCCCTCTTTTGTCCAGAGGACACGACGTCCATGATTTCCAAAAACAATTTGAAATGTGGACTCATCAGACCACAGCACACTTTTCCACTTTGTGTCTGTACATTTCAAATGACCTCGGGCCCAGAGAAGGCGGCGGCATTTCTGGATGTTGTTGTTTGGCTTTCACTTTGCATGGTAGAGTTTTAACTTGCACTTGTAGATGTAGCGATGAACTGTGTTAACTGACAATGGTTTTCTGAAGTGTTCCTGAGCCCACACAGTAAGATCCTATACACAATGATGTCAGCTTTTAATGCAGTGCCACCTAAGGGGTCAAAGGTCACGGGCATTCAATGTTGGTTTTCGGCCTTGCTGTTTACATGTAGAAAGTTCTCCAGATTCTCTGAATCTTCTGATTATATTATGGACTGTAGATGATGGAATCCCTAAATTCCTTGCAACTGAACACTGAGAAACAATGTTATTGACCTGTTGGACTATTTTTTCATGCAGTTGTTCACAAAGTGGTGATCCTCACCCCATCTTTGCTTGTGAATGGCTGAGACTTTTGGGGATGCTCCTGTTATACCCAATCATGACACTCACCTGTTTCCAAACAGGTGTTCTTTGAGCATTCATCAACTTTCCCAGTCTTTTGTTGCCCCGTCCCAACTTTTATTGAAATGTGTTGCAGGCATCCATTTCAAAATGACCAAATACTTGCACAAAAACAATAAAGTTTACCAGTTTGAACATTAAATATCTTGTCTTTGTGGTGTATTCAATTGAATATAGGTTGAAGAAGATTTGAAAGTCATTGTATTCTTTTTTACATTTTACACAATGTCCCAACTTCATTGGAATTGGGGTTGTATACCAAATGTCCAAGAAAGTGTTGATTTCAGGAAGGAGGCTCAGGCCAACCATGTTACTTCACTGTGCAGCACTAAATCTCTGTACTGTGTCATAGTTTTCAATTAACTGCCTGAACTGTTTGTGGTTTAGTGGTCTTGAAACAATGTAATTGACCACATGCACAAGGCTTTGCATCACATTTTGGATTTCATTGTTTTGAGCTTTGATACCAGTGTCTCCTGATGGATGACGCAGTGCAAGCTGATGAAATTGGGAATTTCATCTTTTTCTCATGAGGCCAACAAGACCCTTCTCTTTGCCGCACATGCTCGGGGTATCATCAGTACACACACTTGCAAGTTTGGACCAGCTGAGATGATTTTCTTCAAAAATACCGTAAGTGCATTCAGAATATCCTCAGCTCTTGTTTGGCCATAGAGTGGTAGTAAGCACAACATTTCCTCTTGAAACAAGTTTTGTTTTGGGAACCTCACCCAAATGCAAAGCTGAGCAACATCGGTGACATCTGTGCTTTCGTCCACTGCGATGCTGAAACAAGGTGCGGTACGCAGATCAGCCAACAGCTGGTCACGTACGTCCTTTCCGATGTCTTCCATCCGCCTCATTACTATTGAATCAGACAACTGCTGAACAGCTGAAGTCTTTTACTATTTCAGAGTCCGGTTTTTTGGCCCGTGCCAAAATCCACACTGTCTCAAAGATGCCTGTGTTAAACGTGGATCTTGTCATGTGGATAAGATTTTGCTGCTCACAAAGTGAAGTAGTGAGCTGAGCTACTTTTCTCTTTCTTAGTTCACTGTCAGATGGATAACGTTCATTGAATTTTGGATGTGCAGTTTTGAAATGGTGCTCCAAGTTGCTTCATTTGGAACAGGCGCAGGTTTGTTTGCACATTAAGCACAGAGGGGTCATGCCATGAAGAACAAATAAGAATCCGTCTGTCCACTTCTCTTGAAATTTCTTGTGCTCATCTTGTATGCTTCGTACCTTTCTTTGTTTTTACTGGGAACACCTGGCGTTTGCCTGCTCGTCCCAGTGTCTTCATGTTGATTTTTGCTTGCTGCTTCCTCAGACTCATTGTCCTCACTATTCATTACAACACTGTGTGTCTGTCCATCTGGTTTTTGCCCTTTTTTATTTAGAAATCTATCCATTTTGAGCTTGCACCTCACGCTGGCTACCAGAACTCACTAACCTGGCTGCAAGCATGCACTGAGGTCAAGTAAGTAAGTAAGTAAGTAAACTTTATTTATATAGCGCTTTTCACAGACAGGGGTCACAAAGCGCTTTACAAGGTAAAACAATAAAAATATACAGTAAAACACTCAGTACTAAAAGATTATTGGCCATGAAAAGCCTGTTTAAAAAGTAGAGTCTTTAGTTGCTTTTTGTCAAGTGCTGCAAGCGGGCTGCGTTGCCAGGTTTGACAGTCTCCCCTTTAGGGAACACCAGTAATTAAGTCTTAATACTTCTCCCTTCATCTTAAATAGCAAAATGAAGGGAAAAGTATAATGTAGTGCAGTGCTCACTGTACGTTTATGTACATGTTTGAAAAAATGTATTGGCTGTGTTACCACATTGTTATAAGCTACCATGCGAGCCATCGATTAAAGCTTAACGAGCTGCACAATGAGCATCTCTGGATTAAAGAATCTGGTTAATTTCTCCTAAAACAGTCGATCAGAAAAACACTTCTGCTGCTGTGGAAAATCACTGAAATACGTTGATTTGTCACCAGATTTCATTTGAAATGTAGCTGAAAGGTAACTTCATGTGGGGCCAGGGAGGGGCGTGAAGCAGGAGTCTGTTTACTCGTCAGAGTCGAGCAGGCGGGTTCATGGAGTTACTATCAAGCTGTAACGTAACTGTCGTTTCTGGCAGCCCAACTGACGGACATCCATCGCAGCGACTGAGACCTTTAATCCCTGGGCGTGGGCGTGTCTTCGTAACCCCGTACGAGCCTCGGGAAGGTGACACGTGGGCGTGTCTTCACTAACCGCATCCAAGGCTCTGTCCATTGCCAGCATGAGGGTGGTCGGGCGTTAATAAAGCTCTTCTGCAGTTTGTTATCTGCAGATCTGTAATTGCGTTTTCATTTCTTTCTACCTGCAGTAATTTAATCTTTTTAATTTTACAATCAGGGCAACATCATAAAACAACAAATGCATCCATTCCCGGTCATGGACAGCGCTTCATCGTTACAGGCAGAGCATCACAAGCCTTTTCAGTCAACAGGGACTCTGGTTCACATGCCCAATTCTGAACCTTTTACAGGGTTTCATCCAAAACTACACAGGTTCTCGAAAGGCTGGTTTCCAGCTGTCACCAAAAAAAGTAAGGGAGGGGGCTCATTTTGCCACATGAATCGTGCCCCCGTTTTGACGACATTCTTAATGAGTGTGGTTTATCTGAAAATAGGTAGAAACAGGGGCCAGGCTGCTGTGTGGCAGCACAGTGAGCCTGAATGGTTAAAGAAGTCCCCCCCCTGCTGGTGGAAGAGGCCTGTCAGAGCGGCGGCACAGACACAGTTAATAGCTGAAGGTGGGTTAAAGTCAAAGAGCATGCAGCATGCAGACAGGCAAACTGTCAAACGGAAAGGCTTGACTTACTGCTGGACTTCCCCCAACACCTCCGCCCAGGTCTCCCCCCAGCTACAGGAGAGAAGGCAGGACCCACAGACAGCACCCAAACACACAGAGAGACACAGACACATTCTTAGCAACCACAGCCCATCAACAGGGAAACACCGAGTCCACAAACCAGACTATAAAAGATCATCAACAGGAGCACTTTAATCAGAGAAAGTCCAGGTGCGAGATGAAGGACATGAACCTGATAATAGATTGAATATATGAACTCTGACAACATTTTGAAATACATGAGAAACATTTAACGTAACATCTTGTGTGCCCAAACCCAAATCCTGGATTGTCCTTATGACATGGCAACAGCACAATAAAATCACAGCCAGGCAAACACATCTGAAACACATGTTGAACAACATATGTGACGGTGAACTCAGCTCTCTAGCAGGGAAGGCATGAGCCATCAAAGGAGCATTTTTTTAAACTGATTATTTTGGGTTTAATTAAAACACATACACGGGGCCAGGAATGATGGTGGAAAAAAAAACAGGCACACGTGGGGGCAGGAATGACAGAAAAAAAAAAAAAAAAAAAAAAGGCACACATGGGCCGGAATGACGGGAATAAAACAGCATACATGGGGCTGGAATGACGGGAAAAAAACAGACATGTGGGGCCGAGAATGATGGTGGAAAAAAAAAACAAAACAGGCACACATTGGGCCGGGAATGACAGGCAAACAGGCATATGTGGGGCCGAGAATGACGGGGGAAAAAAAACAGACACGTGGGGCCGAGAATGATGGGAAATAAAACAGGCACACACTGGGCCGGGAATGACAGGCAAACAGGCACACAAGGGGCAGAGAATGATGGAAAAAAAAACAGTCTCACATAGGGCCGGGAATGATGAGCAAACAGGTACGTGTAGTGCTAGGAATGACAGGCAAAGTATTTAATCCACTGTCGATTTTGTTTTCCCACCTACAAAGAATGGAGAGGTCTGTAATTTATATCATAGGTTTGCACACTGGAGCAGGGATTTTGGTCCACTCCTCCATACAGATCTTCTCTAGATCTTTCAGGTTTGGAGTTTCAGCTCCCTCCAAAGATTTTCTATTGAGTTCAGGTCTGGAGACTGGCTCGGCCACCCAGGACCTTGAAATGCTTCTTACGGAGCCCCTCCTTAGTTGCCCTGGCTGTGTGTTTGGGGTCACTGTCATGCTGGAAGACCCAGCAATGACCCATCTTCAATGCTCCTACTGAGGGAAGGAGGCTGTTTGCCAAAATCTCGCAATACATGACCCCATCCATCCTCCCTTCAATACGGTGCAGTCGTCCTGTCCCCTTTGCAGAAGAAGCACCCCCAGAGTATGAGAGTAAACATGGTAAGTGGAGTTGATCCAAAAAGCTCTATTCTGGTCTCATCTGACCACATGACCTTCTCCCATGCCTCCTCTGGATCATCCAGATGGTCACTGGTGAACTTCAAACGGGCCTGGACATTGTGCTGGCTTGAGTAGGGGGA
Source organism: Thalassophryne amazonica (assembly GCF_902500255.1). Classification (NCBI taxonomy): domain Eukaryota; kingdom Metazoa; phylum Chordata; class Actinopteri; order Batrachoidiformes; family Batrachoididae; genus Thalassophryne; species Thalassophryne amazonica. Next base: position 3,678,274 of record NC_047111.1, read on the forward strand.
CCTTGCCGCCCTGCAGGATTTAAACCATGACAGCATCATGTGTTACTAATGTAATCTTTGTGACTGTGGTCCCAGCTCTCTTCAGGTCATTGACCAGGTCCTCCTGTGTAGTTCTGAGGTTTCTCAGAATCATCCTTACCCCACAAAGTGAGATCTTGCATGAAGCCCCAGACTGAGGAAGATTGACAGTCATCTTGTGTTTCTTCCACTTTCTAATAAATAATCATAACAGTTGTTGTCTTCTCACCAAGTTGCTTGCCTGTTGTCCTGTAGTCCATCCCAGCCTTGTGCAGGTCTACAGTTTTGTCCCTGGTGTCCTTAGACAGTTCTTTGGTCTTGGCCATGAGAAATAGGTTGGAGTGTGATTGATTGAGTGTGTGAACAGGTGTCTTTTATACAGGTAACAAGTTCAAACAGGTGCAATTAATATAGGTAAAGAGTGCAGAATAAGAGGGCTTCTTAAAAACAAAGTAACAGGTCTGTATGAGCCAGAATTCTTGCTGGTTGATAGGTGATCAAATATTTATTTCATGCAATAAAATGCAAATTAATTATTTCAAAATCATACAATGTGATTTTCTGAATTTTCTTTTAAATTCTGTCTCTCACAGTTGAAGTGTACCTACGATAAAAATGACAGACCTCAACATTCTTTGTCGGTGGGAAACTTGTAATCTCGACAGTGGATCAAATACTTATTTGGCTCATTGTAGGTGCACGTGGGGCCTTGAATGATGGGTATAGCACTTCACTTCACCCCAGTGCCACCTGAAGAGGAGTGGGGCCAGGTTTTCAGAAGAGAAGATGTGCAGGAACCTGGAACTTCATCCACTGTGACGGTGAACTCAGCTCTCTAGCAGGGAAGGCATTAGCCCTCAAAGGAGCATTTTTTTAAACTGATTGTTTTGGGTTGAATTAAACCTGATTTATTTAACTGGCGCTCATTTCCTCTCACTTCTTTGGACAGTGCCAGTGGAGTGATCAGGCAGTCAGTGCTGCAGCTGAATTCACCACAGAACCACTGTGCACGTTTTAAAAGCACAGCAAAGTCCTGTTACTTTCTGAAGACGTAATTGTATTGTAAATTATATTCACACAGATCATCAACAGTGTGCATCAGGCAACAGTGTGTGATGTGTCCACATAGTGCATGTTTTTAAAACATATTTCACTCTCCTTTGCTTCAAATATGCACCAAGTCTGTTTCTGACAGATGGTGCATGTGATAAAACCTTTCTGGCCAATCAGTTGCTGCTTTTCATGCAACTAAACAAGATTTTCTTCTTGTTGTGTCTGTTGTCATCATTCTCACAGAGACTATGCAAATGAGTAGCCAGAGGGGGAGCAGAACACCCCAACCCGTTTACAGTTAAGGTCCATGGCTGTCATGTGCTCTGTGGAATAATAATAATAATAATATCTTGGAAAACGTCTCTACGTACTCAACCAGAGATCCCATGGTGACCAGCTCAGATTTGACAAAAAAAGAAAATTGTGTTGGTGTCTATACAGTTGTATGTAAAAGTTTGGGCCCCTGATGATTTCCATGATTTTCCTTTATAAATCATTGGTTGTCTGGATCAGAAATTTCAGTTAAATATATCATATAGCAGACAAACACAGTGATATTTGAGAAGTGAAATGAAGTTTATAGGATTTACCAAAAGTGTGCAATAATTCCTTAAACAAAATTAGGCAGGTGCATAAATTTGGGCACCCCAACAGAAAAAATATATTTTATATTATTATATTTAAATCTATTTTTATTTTTAAAAATATTTAGTAGATCCTCCTTTTGCAGAAATAATAGTCTCTAAACTCTTCCTATAGCTTCCAATACCTTCAACCAGAATCCAGTCTGGATTCTGGTTGAAGGTATTTTGGACCATTCTTCTTTACAAAACATCTCAGGTTTATTGGTTCCAAGCATAGACAGCCTGCTTAAAATCACACCACAGATTTTCAATAATATTCAGGTCTGGGGACTGAGATGGCCATTCCAGAATGTTGTACTTGTTCCTCTGCATGAATGCCTTAGTAGATTTTGAGCAGTGTTTAGGGTCGTTGTCTTGTTGAAAGATCCAGCCCCGGCACAACTTCAACTTTGTCACTGATTCATGAACATTGTTCTCAAGAATCTGCTGATATTGACTGGAATCCATGTGACCCTCAACTTTAACAAGATTCCCAGTATGATGGAACCACCTCCACATTTTACTGTAGGTAGCAAGTATTTTCTTGGAATGCTGTGTTCTTTTTCAGCCATGCATACCGCCCCTTGTTATGTCCAAATAACTCAATTTTAGTTTCATCAGTCCACAGCACCTTATTCCAAAATGAAGCTGGTTTGTCCAAATGCGCTTTAGCATACCTCAAGTGACTGTGATTGTGGCGTGTACGCAGAAAAGGCTTCCTCTGCATTACAGCATCATATAGCATATCCTTGTGCAAAATGCGCTGTATAGTTGAACAATGCACAGAGAAACTATCTGCAGCAAGATCATGTTGTAGGTCTTTGGAGCAGGTCTGTGGGTTGACTATGACTGTTCTCACCATCCTTTGCTTCAGCTTATCTGAGATTGTTCTTGGCCTGCCACTTCGGGACTTAACTAGTACTGTGCCCGTGGTCTTCCATTTCCTCACTATGTTCCTCACAGTGGAAACCGACAGCTGAAATCTCTGAGACAGCTTTTTTGTATCCTTCCCCTAAACCATGATGTTGAACAATCTTTGTTTTCAGGTCATTTGAGAGTTGTTTAGAGGCTCCCATGTTGCCCTCATTAGAAGAGATGCAAAGAGGAGAAACATTTGCAAATGGCCACCTTAAATATCATTTCTCATGATTGGATTCACCTGTGTAAGGAGGTCAAGGGTCAGTGAGCTTACCTCACCAATTTTGTGTTCCAATAATTTGTGCTAAATGTATTCAAATCAATAAAATAACAAGGGTGCCCAAATGTATGCACCTGCCAAATTTTGTTTAAATAATTATTGCACATTTTCTGTAAATACTAGAAACTTCATTTCACTTCTCACATATCACTGTGTTTGTCTGCTATATGATATATTTAACTGAAATTTCGGATCCAGACAACCAATGATTTACAAAGGAAAATCGTGAAAATTATCAGGGGTGCCCAAACTTTTACGTACAACTGTATGGATAATGAACACATGCAAAGTTTTAGGTTGAAAATCTTTAAGGTTTCGTAACTATGGGCCTTTAAAAAACTGGTGGTGTGCCTGGTTTTGACACTCGTGAATTGCATGTGTTCCTGTGTAGTCACTTTTTGGATGCCAAAACCTCTGAAACAAGCAAAAATTTCTGGCTGAAATTTGCTTTCCTGGGTAATTTGGGCCCAGTCTTTCAGATCCTGTTATCAGAAAAAGCCCATCTCCTCTAGTTTCTGAGTGGTTGGTCCCCAAAGTGGTGATGTTTTTGTGGAAAATTGAATTTTCAGGCAGTCAGTGTCAGCCTACAATCATTTACAACAGGCTATTGATGCTGGGTTCCTTGAGATTGAGGACAGGACTGTCTACAGGAGGGAACCTGACTCTGCAAAGGTCTTAATTTAGAAGTTAGGGGAGTCTAAAAATGGTTTTGGCTTAAAAAATACACTTTAAACCAGTTTTTGACTTACAAATTCACCATGTGGACAGCTACCCAAGGTCACGAAACGTTTTCTACATATGTAATCAGCTTGTTTTCTCACCTCGTTGGTATTGAAATATTTTTTTCTCAAATGTTGACCTCTTTCATCCTGTGACTGCTGTCACACTGTTGTTGGCACAGCTCAGCCTGCATTTGATGTAGATAAAGCTGAATTACAGCCAGGAAAATATGTTTCATGCATTTCTGATAAGGAATGGTTTGAAGGTTGCATCATTGAGAGGTCAGAAGAAAATAGCGACGTGTTCATCAACTTCATGAAGCAGTCAAAGCTTGGACTTCTCTCACGGCCCGAACACCTGTTGGGTGCCATTCCAGAACATAGTATGTGTTGTGTGTGCACCTGATCTCCAAGGACAAAGTGTAAGGTTTTACAAACTTGCCCCATGTGACACAACATTAATTCAGAAGAAACTGCCATCATTTGGACTATGAACTCGTAGGTTTTACCACTACGGTACCCTGTTCCAATTTAGGACTAGTTAGAGAGCAGGTACTGCTCACTTTTTTTCTGAGTTGGAGAAGGAATACATGTAAAAAAAATACTGACACTCCATGTCTGACATCAGTGGTCACAGGACAAAAAAATGTTGACTTTTTAAAAAACTAATTCAATATGAAGGAGGTGAGAAAACAAGCAAATGCAGTGATACTGGTAACGTGTTACTTAGTAATGCATTACTCCAATCTGGCTGCTTTTTTCAGTAACAAGTCATCTAACGCGTTAATCTTTCTAAATCAGTAATCAGATTAAAATTATTTCTCCAAGTCATGTATCCTTTGTATTGTGGGTCAACTGCAGCATTAAAACCGGCCCATGTCATGTATCCTTTGTATTGTGGGTCAACTGCAGCATTAAAACTGGCCCGTGTCATGTATCCTTTGTATTGTGGGTCAACTGCAGCATTAAAACCGGCCCGTGAGCAGGGGGAGGTCAGGGCTCGGCTGAACTGCCCACTTCGCCCACTTTCAGCCAGCTGCTGCACAGAGCGTATCCGTTTACACTTTTTTTTTAACCTGTGCTGCTCTGTGAGTGTCCTCACTACAAACAGCTGATCTGTGACACGTTATCAACAAATACTAAGGCTTTTTTCCACCCAAATACAGCATGACATCAAAAATGCTGATAAAACTTTCTTACCTGTCAGTCTGGTCATGTTTTCTGCATAATTAAATCTTATCTATTCTTCTGCTCAAACAGCAAGTCAGGGGTGAATCCACGCGGGAAGGGGGGCGCGGCTCCCCACAACAGCCCCAGATTAAAGGTCCACTTTTGAAGACGTTTTTTCATACTATTACTACTACTAATACTACTTATAATAATAATAATTTCAACAATTAAAATGTCAGAAAGAATTTAATAGTTACATTTATAAAACTGCAGGTTAGAAATTGTAAGTTTTACTGTTACACTGCTGTCAAAGGTCAAGTAAGCTTTCATTATTTTATTTTATTATTTTTTATAAAACAAGTATTTATGTTCACTGAAGTTAAGAAAGCATGACTATAAAGTGACTATTGGCAAAACAGATTATTTTCATGTGGCGGGGAGGGGGGTGTTGTCAGCAGTTGCTGAAAGTAACTAATAAAGTCACTAGTAATCTAACTCAATTACTTCTAAATCTGAGTAATCAGTAAAGTAACTAAGTTACTTTTTCAAGGAGTAATCAGATTATTTTTTCAAAGTAACTGTGGCAACACTGAGCAAATGACTGTAAGATATGTATAATTATGTAGAAAAAGTTTCATGACCATGGGCAGCTGTCCACATGGTGAATTTGCTCATCAAAAATTGGTCAAAAAGTGTTGCCAGAACCAAGCTTAATTTCTAAATTAAGACCTTTGCAGAGTCAGGTTCCCGCCTGCAGACAGTCCTGTCCTCAAACTGAAGGAATCCAGCATCAACAGCCTGTTGTAAATGATTGTAGACCAACACTGCCCCCCTGAAAACAGATTTTCCACAAAAAACAAAACGAAAAAAAAAAAAAAAAAAAACATCACCAATTTAGAGACCAATAACTCAGAAACGTCAAGAGATGGGATTTTTCTGAAAGCCTGTGCCCAAATTACCCAGGAAAGTAAATTTCAGCCAGATGGATTTGTTTGTTTCAGAGATACGAGGTCTATTAGAAAAGTATCCAACCTTATTATTTTTTTCAAAAACCATATGGATTTGAATCACGTGTGATTACATCAGACATGCTTGAACCCCCGTGGGCATGCGAGAGTTTTTTCACGCCTGTCGGTTACGTCATTTGCCTGTGGGCAGTCTTTGAGTGAGGAGTGGCCCACCCTCTCGTCTAGGAATGGCTCAGAGACTGCTGCTTTGTTTGATCAAAATTTTTTCAAAACTGTAAGGCACAACTGAGTGGACACCATTCGATAAATTCAGCTGGTTTTCGGTAAAAATTTTAACGGCTGATGAGAGATTTTGGTCTGGTAGTGTCGCCGTAAGGACGGCCCACGGCGCCTGACGGCGATCTGCGCTTCGAGGTGGCAGCGTCTCGCCGTTTCAAGTTGAAAACTTCCACATTTCAGGCTCTGTTGACCCAGTAAGTCATCAGAGAACAGAGAACTTTCAGAAGAAGTCGGCATGAGGAGTTTATTCGGATATTCCATTGTTAACGGACATTTTGTAATGAAAGAACGTGCGGGCAGAGTCGCATGTCGGGCCGGACCCGACCGCGGGGGGTCGCGACAGGAAAAACACCTCCGTTGGAAACCTTAACAGGCAAGTTGGAACATGCCCAAGCTGTTAAACAATTTCTCAGTTACTCACTTGTTGAAAGCCATCAAAAGCCGCCTGAATTTTACAAATGGAGGTGTTTTCCTGTCGCGGCGTCACGAAAACGACTCAGCGAATTTGCGCGCACGTCTTTCATTAAAAAATGTCCTTAAACAGTGGAATGTCCGCATAAAGTCCTCATGCCGGCCTCTTCTGAATCTTCTCTGTTCTCTCACGACGTCCTAGGTGAATTAAGCCTTAAATTAGGATGTTTTCAGCTCGAAACAGGCCGACAACGGCACCTGGAAGCGCTGCAGGACATCCTGCTCCGTGGGAAGTCCTTACACCGACAGAAACACCCCATAATCTCTCATCAGCCGTTAAACTTTTCACCGAAAACCAGCTTAATTTTTCGAATAGTGTCCACTCGGATATTCCTCACAGGTCCAGAAAAAATTTTGATAAAGCAACGCTCGCCGTCTCGAGCAGCGTGTGAAACAAAGGAATTCAGCCGAGAGGGCCGGACCACATCTCACTCAAGGCCTGCCCACAGGGAAATGACGTCACCGACGCGTGAAAAAACTCACGCATGCGCACGAGGGTTCAAGCATGATTGGTGTAATAGCATGTCATTCAAATCCATATAGTTAAAAAAAAATAAAATAAAAGGGTCGGTTTATTATCTAAGAGACCTCGTATTTGGCATCCAAAAGTGGCAGGAAGTTAGGCAATATGCAAATGTTAAAAATTACAGCAACAACCGTTTTTAAAAAGGCCTGTAGCACAGAAACCCTGAGGCCAGTGGTGTCAAAAGTATTCCAGAAAGGGACGAGAGGGTGCAGGATTTCTTTGCAGCTGCTGACTCCAGCAGGTGAGTTCACTGACTAACATCACTTTGAGTTCATCAGTGAAAGTTGTTAGCACCGTAACTCTGAATCGCAAAAAGAGCTTGAAGCTGGCCGAGCCAGTGCGCACTGAGCCGCAGGAAGACCACCAGGAAACAGAAGAGCTGAAGTCTACATGGAGCTGGAGAAGCAGCAGAGCACATTTTTAATGTTCCTGGTGTAACGCTGTGCTCATTTTACCAGCACTTTCTTTCAGACAAGTACTGGTAAATTCACTGCTAAAGATACGGCTGCTTCTGAGGACCACAAAGACACCTGGGACACTCCTGCCGGGACCTACAGCCTGCAGACCAAACATCAGTGTGTAACAATGCTCACCAAGCTGTCCAGACCTCCTCCTAGAAGGTCCACTGCACCCATCTGCATGGTGGAGACCTGGGGCACGTTGACAGGAGGGCCCAAGTCCAGGTTGAGCAGGTCACCCAGCAGGTCACCCTGACTGGGGATGACGTGGGGTTGCTCTATGGTTGCTGCTGGCCCGCCACTCACTGGACTTTCACCTGTGTCAATGCTGAAAGAGGAGCACACGGGTCAGGATAAGAATTCACTCATTCATTCATTTTCTATAGCCACGTGTAGACATGGGCCGATAACCGGTTTCACGGTATACCGCGGTATGAAAAACCCATGGTATCAAAACCACTAAAATTTTCCGTTATACCGTCCCCATTGATGACAACGTTTTGACAGGAATGTGGCTGTCAGAAATTAAACTGTGAACTTTTGTGCTTCTGCTGTGTAATTTTTACCAAAGACAGACGGGTGCTAATAACAAACATGTTATGATGATATGCAAATGCTAGAAGATGACTATGCTGTATATTAGTGATTTAACTTGCTTCTGACGGATTGTTTGTTGCTGTGATGGCACTCTGAACTTCACACGGTTGTATACGCTTTTTTATTTCTGTTTATCACTCTTCTGGTTATTAATTGTATCTACTCTGAACGTTATTTAACAACAGTCCTGTTGTGAATCGCTAGCAGTTAGCATTCGCTGGCGGTTAGCTTTTGCTAGCTAGGTCAACACCTCCCCTCTCTGTTGTTACTTTGTATAGCTGTTTCTTTTCTACCCGTTTAATACTTCTGTTCGTTTTTCAGTTGAACTGCTGTGAATTTTAAGTAATTTTTACTCCTGTGTAAAATCTTAGGAGCGGCTAGCATTTTTGCTAGCGGTTAGCTTGCGTTAGCTATTTCTGACCCTTCTCATCATTTTTTCCATTTCATTTTTTACACTCCTGTTAGTTAATAAACTCTTTAGTGTATTTTATAGCTGCTGCTTTTTTACCTGTTTAATACTTCTGTTAGTTTTTCAGTGTAACTGCTGTGAATTTTAATTCATTTATCTGCGTCTGTGTGAGCCTTAGGAGTGGTTAGCTTATCCATTATTGGTTAGCTCGTGTTTGCTTGGCTACATTTTTTAATTTCTTAGTGCATAAAGTGCACTACTTGTTATACTTTACACCCTCAGTAAATCCTGCGTGATGTTGGAAGATAGGGTGGCCCTCTTAGAGAGCCGTGTCCGTAAGTTAGAGCAGCTTCTTAGCGCAGTGGAGTTAGATGTTACGGGCACTCCAGATGAGGTTAGTGTTGGGATGGCTAGCGAGCCCATTAGCATCAGCTTAGAAACGCCGGCTGTGGAGGATGGCTTTCGTACTGTGGCTAGGAGGAGGAAGCCCCGTAGGGCTTGGTGACGGTTGTGGCACCCCAATCACACTCGCCAGTGCGAACTGTGAATCGGTTCTCCCCCTTGGATTTGCCTGATGTGAATTCTCTGAGCCCACGAGTGACTTCCACTCCTTTCTCCAGGCCGAAACACCGGACTTTAGTGATAGGGGATTCTTTCATCAGCAAAGTCAGGTTACAGGCGCCGGCTGACATTAAATGTATTCCTGGGGCCAGAGCTCCCGACATTGTATCTCATCTTAGGGTGCTGACGCTGCAGAAGGGAAGACAGACAAAGGAACATGACATGAGATATAGTCACATAGTTATTCACGTTGGCACCAATGATATCAGGATGAAGCACTCAGAGGTCACAAAAATGGACATAGAGAGGACTTGTGACCTTGCCAGAAAGATGTGTCGGCATCGACTAATAGTCTCTGGTCCCCTCCCCTCCCAGGGTACTGATGAGGCGTTTAGCAGGCTGACATCATTAAATAGGTGGCTGGCGCAGTTTTGTAGACAGCAAGGCTTTAGCTTTATTGATAACTGGCCATCGTTCTGGGGCCACCGTGGCTTGCTGATGCCAGACAGCCTCCACCCTACTGGGGAAGGCGCCGCCATCTTGTCTGCGAACATAGATAGAGCACTACAGGGAGGGTAACATTAGGAATCCACAGCAGGCCAAGGAGCAGGTGATTAGAGACCCTGCAAGGCTTATGACAAATGTGGGTGTGGAATCCATTAGCTTAGCGGGAAATTTAGTGCAGAAAATCCGCTATGGTGATAGCGCAGTTTATTTGCCAGGGAGGGAATTTCAACAAGTTGAGACTGTGGCCTGCTTCCGTAGTCATGTCCATAAAAATCATAGAGGGATATGCTTTCCAAACTTAATACCCATTACTATATTGGATGATGTTGAAATTGAGGATGGCCCGGTGGTTGTTCTAGGAATCGCAAAGATTTTGTGTCTGCTACCTACAACGCGCGTGGAATGTCTTAAACCCAAACCTACTTCTAGGCATCTTAGATATGCTACTCTGCAACCACCCCTAAAACCCAAACAGTTCAACTGTCAACCCCACTGAGGTCCTTAGACTGGGTCTCATTAACATAAGATCACTGTCCTCAAAATCATTGTTGAGCAATGATATAATTATTGATCATCACTTAGATATGATTGGGCTATGTAAAACCTGGCTTAAACCTACAGCTGTCCTCCCCTTAAATGAGGCCTGCCCACCAGCATATACATTTAGTCACGTCCCTCGTGATGCGAAGCAAGGCGGGGGTGTTGCTCTTATTTATAAATCTAGGTTTAGCTTATTAGCTGTTGGGGGTTACAAATATCACTCATTTGAGCATCGGATTCTCCACTCTGCTCAGGATATTACACAATGCCAAGGTCAGAAGAATAAAAATCAGTTGTATTACTTTGTCAATGTATACAGGCCTCCTGGCCCATATTCTGAATTCTTAGATGAATTTGGTAGGTTCATCTCTAACAATCTGATCATTGGTGACTTTAACATTCATATAAATAAGCCTTCTGATCCCCTCTGCAAATCATTTATGGAAATTGTGGATGCATTAGGATTTCGGCAATGCATTCGGGATTCGACGCACATTAGTGGAAATACCCTGTATCTGGTTCTCGCACGGGTATTGCTGTGACAAATATTGACATCATGCCTCTTACATCAGTGGTGTCTGATCACTCACTTATTAGGTTTACAGTTTCGCTGCCATGTTTAGTGGAACAACAACCTTATATATCTTTACGGCATCAACTCCTCAACTAAGACTGAATTCGAAGCTCGACTGCCTGATGTCTTAGCTTCACATCTGACAAATACCCAGTCAGTAGACAGACTTGTGGATAGTTTAAACTCAGTGCTCAAAACTACACTCGACATGACTGCACCACCTGTGTTAAAACCGCGCTCCCCCAAATCACAGTCACCTTGGTTCAATGATTATCTGCGTGACCTCAAGCATAAAGCAAGAGGTCTAGAACGGAAATGGCGTCGTTCAAAATTAGAAGTATTTCACCTTGCGTGGCTTGATACTATCTTAGACTATAAGCATGCATTATTGGCTACAAAGCGGACTTACTACTCAAACAAGCATAACTCAAAGTTCTTGTTGGACACGGTGGCAACACTTTTACATGGACAACCACCTGTAGTTCGCTCTCCTTTTACAGCACAAGATTTCCTGGATTACTTTGGGAAGAAAATAGAAGACATCAGGTTAAACATATCCCAGGATGCCTTAATCCAGCCACTACACCCTGGTATTGATGTGGGCGCCACTACTGAGGTATTACCTAGATTTACAGAATTTGACAGTATCTCACTAGGCATGCTGACAAAACTCGTAATGTCAACAAAAAGCACAACCTGTTTATTTGATCCTACACCAATTCTTCTTTGTCTTTCGGCTGTTCCCGTTAGGGGTCGCCACAGCAGATCAATCGTTTCCATCTCACCCTGTCCTCTGTATCTTCCTCTGTCACACCAACCACCTGCATGTCCTCCCTCAGCACATCCATAAACCTCCTCTTTGGCCTCCCTCTTCTCCTCCTGCATGGTGGCTCCATCCTCAGCATCATTCTCTTTATATACCCTGGGTCCCTCCTCTGAACATGTCCAAACCATCTCAATCTCACCTCTCTGACTTTGTCTCCAAACCGTCCCACCTGAGCTGTCCCTCTGATATGTTCATTCCTAACCTTGTCCATTCTTGTCACTCCCAAAGAGAATCTCAACATCTTCAGCTCTGCCACCTCCAGCTCCGCCTCCTGTCTTTTTGTTAGTTGCCACCGTCTCTAAACCATACAACATAGCTGGTCTCACTACTATCTTGTAAACTTTCCCCTTCACTCTTGCTGATATTCTTCGGTCACAAATCACTCCTGCCACCTTTCTCCACCTACTCCACCCTGCCTGCACTCTCTTCTTCACCTCTCTACCACACTCTCCATTACTTTGAACAGTTGACCCCAAATATTTAAACTCATCTACTTTCACCACTTCTCCTCCTTGTAACTGCACTATTCCACTGGACTCCCTCCCATTCACCAACATGTACTCAGTCTTGCTTCTACTGACTTTCATTCCCCTTCTCTCCAAAGCATATCTCCACCTTCCCAGACTAGACTCAATTTGCTCTCTACTCTCACTACAGATCACAATGTCATCTGCAAACATCATAGTCCATGGGGACTCCTGTCTGATTTCATCCGTCAACCTGTCCATCACCACTGCAACGAAAAAAGACTCAGAGCTGATCCTTGGTGTAATCCCACTTCCACCTTGAATGAGTCTGTCATTCCTACTGTGCATCTCACCGCTGTTACACTATTCTTGTACATGTCCTGCACTACCCTAACATACTTCTCTGCCACTCCAGACTTCGTCATACAACCCCTGGCAATAATTATGGAATCACCGGCCTCGGAGGATGTTCATTCAGTTGTTTAATTTTGTAGAAAAAAAGCAGATCACAGACATGACACAAAACTAAAGTCATTTCAAATGGCAACTTTCTGGCTTTAAGAAACACTATAAGAAATCAAGAAAAAAATTGTGGCAGTCAGTAATGGTTACTTTTTTAGACCAAGCAGAGGGAAAAAATATGGACTCACTCAATTCTGAGGAATAAATTATGGAATCACCCTGTAAATTTTCATCCCCAAAAAATCAGATCTGCTCGTTAGTCTGCATCTAAAAAGGAGTGATCACACCTTGGAGAGCTGTTGCACTAAGTGGACTGACATGAATCATGGCTCCAACACGAGAGATGTCAATTGAAACAAAGGAGAGGATTATCAAACTCTTAAAAGAGGGTAAATCATCACGCAATGTTGCAAAAGATGTTGGTTGTTCACAGTCAGCTGTGTCTAAACTCTGGACCAAATACAAACAACATGGGAAGGTTGTTAAAGGCAAACATACTGGTAGACCAAGGAAGACATCAAAGCGTCAAGACAGAAAACTTAAAGCAATATGTCTCAAAAATCAAAAGTGCACAACAAAACAAATGAGGAACGAATGGGAGGAAACTGAAGTCAACGTCTGTGACCGAATTGTAGGAAACCGTCTAAAGGAAATGGGATTTACATACAGAAAAGCTAAACGAAAGCCATCATTAACACCTAAACAGAAAAAAACAAGGTTACAATTGGCTAAGGAAAAGCAATCGTGGACTGTGGATGACTGGATGAAAGTCATATTCAGCGATGAATCTCGAATCTGCATTGGGCAAGGTGATGATGCTGGAACTTTTGTTTGGTGCCATTCCAGTGAGATTTATAAAGATGACTGCCTGAAGAGAACATGTAAATTTCCACAGTCATTGATGATATGGGGCTGCATGTCAGGTAAAGGCACTGGGGAGATGGCTGTCATTACATCATCAATAAATGCACAAGTTTACGTTGATATTTTGGACACTTTTCTTATCCCATCAATTGAAAGGATGTTTGGGGATGATGAAATCATTTTTCAAGATGATAATGCATCTTGCCATAGAGCAAAAACTGTGAAAACATTCCTTGCAAAAAGACACATAGGGTCAATGTCATGGCCTGCAAATAGTCCAAATCTTAATCCAATTGAAAATCTTTTTTGGAAGTTGAAGAAAATGGTCCATGACAAGGCTCCAACCTGCAAAGCTGATCTGGCAACAGCAATCAGAGAAAGTTGGAGCCAGATTGATGAAGAGTACTGTTTGTCACTCATTAAGTCCATGCCTCAAAGACTGCAAGCTGTTATAAAAGCCAGAGGTGGTGTAACAAAATATTAGTGATGTGTTGGAGCGTTCTTTTGTTTTTCATGATTCCATAATTTTTTCCTCAAAATTGAGTGATTCCATATTTTTTTTTCCCTCTGCTTGGTCTAAAAAAGTAACCGTTACTGACTGCCACAATTTTTTTTTCCTGATTTCTTATAGTGTTTCTTAAAGCCAGAAAGTTGCCATTTGAAATGACTTTAGTTTTGTCTCATGTCTGTGATCTAATTTTTTTTCTACAAAATTAAACAACTGAATGAACATCTTCCAAGGCTGGTGATTCCATAATTTTTGCCAGGGGTTGTACAATATCACAACTCTTCTCTTGGCACCCTATCATAAGCTTTTTCAAAGTCCACAAACACACAATGTAACTCTTTCTGTCCTCCTCTGTACTTCTCCAACAGTATTCTCAGAGCAAACATTGCATCTGTAGTGCTCTTTCTCGGCATGAAACCATATTGCTGCTCACAGATCTTAAAATGTTTTCTAAGCATAGCTTCTACTACTCTTTCCCATAACTTCATGCTGTGGCTGATCAGCTTTATGCCTCTGTAGTTACTGCAGCTCTGCACATCACCCTTGTTCTTGAAAATAGGAACCAGCACACTTCGTCTCCACTCCTCAGGCATCCTCTCACTTTCCAAGATTTTATTGAACAATCTGGTTAGAAACTCTACTGCCATCTCTCCGAGACATTTCCATGCTTCCACTGGAATGTCATCTGGGCCAACTGCCTTTCCACTCTTCATCTTCTTCATAGCAGCCCTCACTTCTTCTTTGCTAATCTCTTGTACTTCCTGATTTACTCTCACCACATCATCCAGCCTTTTCTCTCGCTTTTCTTTATTCATCAGCTCTTCAAAATGTTCCCTCCACCTTCTCAGCACATTACCATGTGCATTTTTACCACCCTAACCTGCTGCACATCCTTTCCAGCTCTGTCCCTTTGTCTGGCCAATCGGTACAAGTCCTTTTCTCCTTCCTTACTATTCAACTTCTTGTAGAGCTCGCAATATGCCTTTTTCTTCGCTTTTGCCACTTCTCTTTTTGCCTTATGCCGCATCTCCTTGTACTCCTGTCTACTTTCTTCAACTCTCCGACTATCCCAAAACTTTTTCGCCAACCTCTTTCTCCTTATGCTTTCCTGGACCTCTTCATTCCACCACCAAGTCTCCTTGTCTTCCTTCCACTGTCCAGATGTCATACCCAGTACTGTCCAAGCTGTCTCCTTCACAACATCTGCAGTACTTTTCCAGTTGTCCAAAATTGCTTCCCCTCCAACCAGTGCCTCTCTCACCTGCTCGCTAAATTTCACACAACAGTCTTCCTCCTTCAGCTTCCACCATCTGATCCTTTGTTGAGCTCTCACTCTCTTCTTCTTCTTTACCTCTAAAGTCATCCTACAAACAACCATCCTTTGCTGTCTAGCGACACTCTCTCCTGCCACCACCTTACAGTCTCTGATTTCTTTTAGCTTGCATCTCCTATAAAGTATGTAGTCCACCTGTGTGCACCTTCCTCCATTCTTATATGTTACCCTGTGCTCCTCCCTTTTCTTAAAGTAGGTATTCACCACAGCCATTTCCATCCTTTTTGCAAAATCAACTACCATCTGTCCTTCCCCATTCCTATCCTTGATACCATATCTACCCATTACTTCCTCATCACCTCTGTTCCCTTCACCAACACGCCCATTGAAGTCCGCTGCTATCACCACTCTTTCATGCTTGGGCACACTCTCCACCACCTCATCTAACACACTCCAGAAATCTTCTTTCTCCTTCATCTCACAACCTACCTGTGGGGCATATGCACTGATGATATTCATCATCACCCCTTCAATTTCCAACTTCACACTCATCACCCTGTCAGACACTCGCTTAACTTCCAACATACTTTTAACATACTCTTCCTTTAAAATGACCCCAACACCATTTCTCTTCCTGTCCTCACCATGGTACAACAACTTGTACCCACCACCGATGCTCCTGCTCTTACTTCCCTTCCACTTGGTCTCTTGCACACACAATATGTCTACATTTCTCCTCTCCATCATATCAGCCAGCTCTCTCCCTTTACCAGTCATACTACCAACATTCAAAGTCCCCACTCTCATTTCCACCCTTCTAGTTTTCTTCTTCTCCCGCTGTTAGTGGCAACGTTTTCCTCCTCTTCCTCGTCATCTTCACCCAGCAGTAGCCCAATTTCCACCGGCACCCTGTTGGGCAACACCACTGGTTTGATCCTATACCAATAAAACTGTGGTCCACTCTTGGGCCAACTGTGTTGGAAATTATTAATCTTTCTTTAACTTCTGGATCTGTTCTTAAATGTTTCAAATCTGCAGTGATTAAACCATTACTTAAGAAACCTAATCTTGACCCTAGTGTATTGTCAAACTATCGGCCGATATCAAATCTTTCATTTTTCTCTAAAATTCTGGAAAAAGTGGTGTCACGGCAGCTCGTAGACTATCTTACTGAGAATAATCTCTTTGAGGCACTACAGTCTGCTTTTAGAAAATATCATTCCACAGAGACGGCTCTCACTAAAGTGGTGAATGATCTTCTGCTTACAATGGATTCGGACACCACTACGGTTCTGTTGCTGTTAAATCTCAGTGCTGCATTTTGGGATTACTGGGAGTGCCCTTGCATGGCTGACGTCATACTTGACCAGTCGTTCTCACTGTGTTTTGTACAGTAACTACCTCTAACCTTAGTGACATGAAATTTGGGGTTCCACAGGGGTCTGTCTTAGGCCCCCTGCTTTTCTCCCTTTATATAGCACCCCTTGGGCACATATTGCGGCATTTTGGGATTACCTTTCACTGCTATGCAGATGATACTCAGTTATACATGCCAATAACTGCTGGTAATCTCGTTCACATAAAATCCTTAGAAGATTGCCTTGCAGCAGTGAGAAGTTGGATGTCTAGAAACTTCCTACTTTTAAACTCTGATAAGACTGAAATGATGGTTCTTGGTCCAGTGAGACATCGGCATCAATTTGACCAGTTAACGCTCAGCCTCGGCTCGTGTGTTATACATCACACTGACAAAGTGAGGAACTTTGGGGTCAATTTTTGTCCTTCGTTGTCCTTTGGCCTCCACATTAGAAATATTACTAGGACTGCTTTCTTCCACCTGCAAAATATAGCGAAGATTCGTCCCATCCTGTCTATGGCTGATGCTGAGACCCTGATCCATGCATTTATCTCTTCTAGATTGGACTACTGCAATGTTCTATTTTCTGGTTTACTGCAGTCTAGCATTAGGGGTCTCCAATTGGTTCAAAATGCTGCAGCCAGACTTTTGACACGAAGCAGAAAGTTCGACCACATTACACCCATTTTGGCATCCCTTCACTGGCTTCCTGTCCCAGTGAGATCAGATTTTAAGGTTCTGCTACTAACCTATAAAATTATTCATGGACTGGCACCTCCCTACCTAGCTGACCTAATTAAACCTTACGTACCGGCCCGGGCTTTACATTCTCAGGGTGCAGGACTACTTTGTGTCCCTAAGGTGAATAAGAAGTCTGAGGGTCACAGAGCTTTCTCTTATCATGCCCCTGTTCTTTGGAATGATCTCCCTGCATCAATAAAACAGATTCTGTGGAGACTTTCAAGTCCAGACTTAAGACACACTTATTTTCCCTTTCATATAGCTAGCATACGAACTGGTACAGTTTTGTTTTATGCTTTTTACTCTTTTAATTCATTTTATTAGTAATTGGAGCGGGCCGTGGCCTCAATTTTACCTAAATTCTGGGTCTTTTAGTGAAGTTTAGGGCTAGTGGCCGGCGATCACCTTAGCATTTCTCTGTTTTTCTTGTTGTTTAATGCTGACAAATTATACAGTATTTCTTGTCTTTCTGATGCCTCATTCTGTTTTTTCTCTCTGTTTAAGGTGCAGCTCCATCCAGAGATGGGAGTTGTGTTCGTGTTGGCGATCCTCCTGTCCTGTGCGCCAACAGCATTTCTTGTATATTCATCCGTGAATTGTTCTGTGAATTGTTCTGTAATTTATGTTTGTAGCATGGCCCAAGCAGCGGATCACCCCTTTGAGTCTGGTCTGCTTGAGGTTTCTTCCTCAGAGGGAGTTTTTCCTTACCACCGTTGCTCTGGGGGTTGGTAAGGTTAGACCTTACCTGTGTGAAGCGCTTTGAGGCAACTCTGTTGTGATTTGGTGCTATATAAATAAAAATAAATTGAAATTGAAAAATTAACAGATGTTGAGAAGGATAAAGCATACACTCTTCTGGGTAATGGGGCAGTACAGTCTCATTTAAACCCATGCCTGATATCGGGGGATATGACCACTTCCAGCGACAGCCTGCCGGTACCCAACACAAACGCCGCAATACTTCACATGGAAAGATGGTGGACTGCTTTTTTTTTTTGGCTGCAATCACCAAAGCAGTTGTGAAAAGTGCAGGGAAGATGAGGCAAATGGGAGCGGTTGTGTCGGTAGGTTTTAGCGAGAGATTTAATGTCAATAATGACAAGGGGGACAGCCCTGGAAGTAGGATTATTGCATCATATGCCATTTCATTTAACCCCTTTAAAGCCCACCCTCAAATGATGCTACAATGCCCAATGACTTTTAGAAGAACACACTAGGGATGCACCAATCCACATTTTTTCACTTCCGATCCAATTCCAATAGCTTAAATTTGGATAACTGCCGATACCAATACTATTCCAAAACCAGAGATCACCCAACCATTGGGTAGATAAGTCACACATTGAATGTTACATGCACAACCATTGGGCAGATAAATATAATGTCTTATATTAGTCGCCCAATCGTGATCGTATATTTGACACGTTTTGTCCATCTAAACTAGGTTTTTACACCACGTTTTAAGGCTCTACTGCGGCGTAAGTTTGACACATTTAACGGTGCCGTCTGTAATTACTGTGAAAACACTACAATGCATGAAAGCAGACAAACCTCATAAGTATTTTGAACAGAAGCCTGTTAACGACGACAAAACAGTTTTTGGACAAAATGCTGCTTGTTGTCTGTAAGATGGTGTTAGTTTGACACTGTTCACTGGGTGTGATGAGCCAAACAGAACCGCTTTAGATCATAGCCGCTCCATGGGCTGCGAACCCTCCCGCAGCCAGCAAGAAAATATCTGCCTTTTTTCCCTCCCGCGTTGAAACCGGAAGTGAAGTTACAAGCACGCTCACTGGTCGGTTGTGGCTGAGCATATATGCTCGCGAATTTAGTTTATTGAACCAACGGTTGGACGAATAGCCACTATGTTAATATTATTATCATTACTGTTGACTGTGTATGAGAATATTTTGTATCCCCAGTAAGACAACTTCATGAAGAGGGACTGGAGGATTTTCTTAAAAAGAAGACCTGAAAGTTCAGCTACAACCGTAGTGAGGTCCAGGGGGTGGGGCCCCCTGAAGCTATAGGGTTTTATACCTCTAAAACGATGAACTGAAAGCAAGAGTAACAGATTAAAAAAAAAAAATTACATTTATGTTGTAATATTTGTAATGTCAAAGTTCTTTTTGCATGTTTCTGTCAAAGTCTAATTTAATAATATGTATAGCTTTGAAAAGGTCATAAATAACATTAAAAGGTTAAAACACATTAATATTTGATAGATATTTGCTCTCTTCTTCAAAACTGACATATTGCACCTTTAATCTAGTGAAGGAGGCAGAGTTTTTCTGTCATCTTGATAGTTTGGGTTGGTTTTTTTTTCCTCAACATTTCTGAGTGGGATTGCATTACTTTTTTTTTTTAAACAATATAACACCTTATGTCTCCTTTGAACAAGAGCTGAGCCTGGACTGATTTGATTGTCGGACATGCTCTTTTAAAGATGAAAAACAGGTTGAAAAACTTTCACACGTTCCTGTTTCACTGTGGCTGTGTGGTGAAGACATTTGGTGTCGTGCTGCTGCTCACACAAAAGGATCATGGAATTGTTTGTGTGAACAGTAAACAGTTTGAAAACAGTTTCAATGAATACTACTTTTCATGTGAAAATGAGTGAAGCCCCGCTCCTCCTCCTCTCTCTCACTCCCCCTCTCCTCTCCCCTCCAACACACCTATGTTTTTTTCATAGAACAGTCCACGGGCCAAGCAGGTTTTCGGTACCACTTAAGGGGAAAAAAACGACACTTAGAATCCAGCCTCAGTGTATCATGGCCTGCACAAAAATGTATGACAGCCATCCCAGGGTGGTAGCTGTAGCCAGGTGGGGGTCAATGAAGAATTACACAGAGGTCAAACTTTAAAAATGCTCCAATCATGTTGAAAACTATATCACATTACTTGTCTGATCATAACGATTCCAAAAAGGTATAGTTTGGACTATCTATGACAAAATGTTCTGGAGTTATGGGGGTCAAAACATCAAAAATGGTGACAAGGGTCACTTTCAGTTTGTACAGGGGTTAAATATTTAAGTTGCTCCAATTTCAGTAAAAAGTATACAAATTGTTGTTTGGGTTAATAACATTCTAAAAAGGAATAGTTTGCACCATCTGTCATGCTTAGTTTTCATGTTACAGGGTAACGTGTCACATGTAAACAAGTAATAATTGTAGATCAACTGCTGTCTCGTTGTAATGACAATGATAAAGCTATCTGTCTATCTATCTATCTATTTATTTTAATTTATTGAGATCTTACTGTTCTCTGTTCTATTTGTACTTATTTGACGATATTATAATGTCTTTGCAATCTGTACATGTTTAATCGATCTCCTCAGTGTTTTATCCTCACATGGACCACAGTGGAAATAAGCCTTTATGTTTTATTGTCATCTGTGTATCACTGATATAGCCACCTTACTGATTTTACAAAAATTAACTCAATCAATTCTATAAATACTGATGATTTCTGTTTTACTCTAAATACTATTTTATCTGAGGGAACAAGGCTGTCCACATTATTAGAATGAGAACTGCTCGACTCAGCAGCCAAGAGTCAGCTGGTCTCCGGTGACAGCGGTCACCTGTACCATCCTGTCAGCCGCCGTCTGGCAGAATGCCGCCTGTGAGGCCTCGCGGTTGATCCCAGATATCCTGGACATCTTCATGATGCAAGAACTAACAATGTGCACAGTTCTGAAACTACCAAACTTTTATGTCAGTTTAAATCATAAAACCTTGCTGGTGATTTTTCACACAGTTTTGGCAGCTTGATAGAAACTGAAGGCAGGTGTCAGGTCCTTCATGAGGCCTCTCATATTTTCTTTGATTTATGTGGACTGAAATAAATGATGCATATTTCATCGTATTGACTGTGTGATACCTCAGTGATATCAAAATAATTCATGACTGAAAACAAAATGTGAATTGTTCTTAACGATGAGTTTTGTTGTTCAGGAAAGAACGTGGTTCTTCTGGAACAATATCAGGATCTCCAAGACTGATGTCAGCCAATATTTCTTTGAAATCCTGGGAAAAAAATAGAAATTGCTCCAGTGAAGCCGGCAACCTTCTGATATCACACACGCACACACACATATATATATATATATAAAATATTTTTTTCAGGCTGTAATTTTTTTTTCCAAAATAGAGTTTATTTATGTTTGAGAGGTCACGCTCACATTTTGAGGTGCAAATATGCAGATATGACTCAAGAAAATATTTTATTTATTTAGTTGTAATTTTGTGGAACAGCCTCACTCATCATGTGCTAAATGTTTTTACTTCAAAGGAATACTGTGATTATTTTATGGTGTTTGATAACTTTTAATGTGCTATTTATGAGTTTTATACAGTTATATTTGAGTTTTACTATGATGCATTTTAAATGACGAATGATGTGTGCTTTTATTGTATTTTTATATATGTATTATGAATAATTAATGATTATTGACTGGGATTTTCCACCACAATTGGTGACAGTCTGCATGCTCTTATCAATAATATTATCAGGTTTTGTCCCAAATATGATTTAAAATCAACAATAACTTCAAGCTGCACTTTGAACATACTTCGAGGGGATAACTTGTTGAAGCCACGGCAGAAAACGCAAGAAAACACGCAGAAACTGTGCTTTAAAAGCACATCTGGTATTATTGCTGGCAGATGACCGGAAGTGAAATTACCCCAACTCTCACAGCGAAGTGGCTGAAATCTTGGGGTTACAAATTCACAAACAGAACTCAATGGAACAAGATCTTGAGTTGGCATTCCATCTCTCTACTTCTATGGGGTTTTTTTTCTCCTTTGCGCAAACTTAGAGCTTTTTGGAAACATGAAGCCTTTCAAATGTAAAATAAAGCATACATTTCTGACTGTATCATCATCTACATGCACACGAGGAACTCTGGATTAATACAGAAGGATTTTGATGAAGTTTTTTCCCCCCCTGTCAGAGCAAACAGACACTGTGTTCAGCTGTGCTTCTGTCCGCTCTGCCCTGTTACACAGCAATGTGGCTCTCCCAACCCCAAAGTCACTGACTGCTGATTTCTGCTGTTTGCGGCTGATTTGATAAGAAATATATTTCTCAATTTCTTCATATTTCTTTAATTATTTGTTTAAAATTGCAAAATAAAGCAAAACTACAACTCTATAAGAAAGAAAAAAGAACACTGAATTAAAATCATACATACCTTTGTAAAATTATGATCATTTGGGGTTTTGAAAAAAAAGAGAGTAAATTTCCATGACCCAGAATTGAACTCTCCAGGCCTGGGGATTTTCCAAGAAGTGATCTCAGCACACCTGGGTATTTGTTGAAAAATGATATCATCAATTTTGTTGGTGTAAGATTTGATATATTTAGAAAGACCACCCACTTGGGGTAGAGTAAATGGCCATTTCACAGTACATAAGATGATTGCAAACCAGTGTTTCAAACCTGTTCCGTTGTTCTTTGAGAACTGTGTGAATTTTGCTTCCTTTTGCCAGTAAATAAAAACTGTTGTTTTTTGGGATATTTTTAAAGACTTGAGCACAGCTAAAACATTTAGACTCTCATCTGATGATCAAGGACTCAGTCCTGAGTCTCCACAACACGTCCTACCTGCTGTGTTGGACAGGAAGGTGTTTCCGGTGGATTCCATGGCTTCCCTCCACAAAGGCATTGGGCGGTTTGTGGTAGACAGAGGCCAGGGACCCAATGTGGCAGATGAGCTCATCCAGTAAAGTTGGTTCAATCAGGTCCGTCTCCTCGGAGATGAGAGGCTTTTCTGACAGCACCACCTCCTTAGCGGTCACGGGGTCAGTGGACAGCAGGCGCCAATAAATGTAGCCCCTGTCACGCAGGTCAGGGTTATCAGAGTCCTACAGGAGAGTCACAAGGTTGTTTGACATGAGGGTTTCTCCAAAGTCTGCAGGATTAATGTCAATGTTAGCAGTGGATAAACTCACTGAGACTTAATCATTTTCAACACATATTACACATATTCCTTTAATTTTTCATACTTACGAATAATTTCCTTTGGGCTTAATAAAGTTCTTTCTTATTCTTATACGCTAGTTTCTATTTGTCATGTCTGTCCACAATCACAAACTGCATTACACACCCCATGTTCACCATATTACAAGAAACGTAAAGGTCCTGGTCCATGATCATGTCCACGAATTGGCACCCCGTGTCCAGAGAAAAGAAGCTGCGCTATTACCTGAGTCGCGAGGCTGAGGACCTGCTGTACCAACTCCTGAGTCTCTGATGGCTTCTTCAGGAACAACTTGACAATGGCAGTCAGGAGAGTAAGCTGGACCTGGAAACCATATCAGTGTTACTCTCCATCCATGCATTCACTGTCTGTCCCTCACAGGTGCAGTAAAGCACCTACCTGCCTTTGGTTTGTGGCAGACAGAGGACAGGGAGCCAATGTGGCAGAGGAGCACCTGCCTGCTTCAAATGTGGGAAGTGGTTCCATCATTACACCTTTACCAGTTGGGCCTCACTCATTTGGGTCTACATCATAAATTTTTTGGGACACAACAGCATTCCAGCATTGGGAAAGTCACACGTAAACACCCTTTGTAAATGTGTGTGTGTTGGGGGGGCGGGGGGGAGTAGGGGATCAAAGTAATAAAAGAAGGCTAATGAACTTTCTGTGGCCAAGTAGAAGGAACTAGCAAGAAGTGTGAAGGTCCAAAGCTACCTCCACCATTAAATCAAGACCATCTGAGCACCACCCACAACAAAGACCTTCGTGACCTGTTATCGACCTCACTTCCTGTGGAGAAGCCATGGAGCTGCCATCTTACCACTCCCTTCATGCACTATGAAGACAGTAGACTGTATGTGTAGTAGTTATTAATGGCCGATGCACGTGTGTTTTATTTGTGTGAATGGGAGCAAGAGACCACCACATAATTTCTTTCGGGATTAATAAAGTACCTATCTATCTATAAAAAAGACGCTCCAGTACAGTCCGGTGGGTGTGCGCCGTGCGTCAGGCTGCTGTCCACCTGTGTTCCAGAGTCATTAAATACACCAGAGCAGCAAGAACTGAACCCTGGGTTCCTGGACAGCCACATCTGTACTTCCTTATTTCTTTTGACACTGTGATCCAACTTTTAACTTTGTGTTCATCCGTTATTGACTGCAAAATCACTCTTTTGTGAGCTTCTCTGCCTAAATGCTAGTTTTGAGCAAGAGCCACTGCCTCAGTGTGCACACACAGCAGAGCTCCTGATCCATTATCAAGATTGTTAAGGATTTTATATATATATATATGTTATCACTGTTAAACATTTGTACCTTTTGTCTTCTTTCTGATGAGAACGGTGTTGTGCTGTTTGCACCTGACCCCGAGAATGTACGTGTTATTCAACCTTGTTTTAGCATGCTGGGGTCAATCTGAACTGGGAGCTGGATGTACTTATTATTATTATTACACAACTTGTTTTCGTAGCCCAACTATTTATTCTCAAGTCATGTCAGCATGTTTAGCCAATTTTGTTCCACCGGCAGATAGCCAACTATTAGTGTATACTGATGACATTCTGATTGCCTCTGACACACGAGAAAACTGCATAACTGACACAGTAGCATTATTATGTTTCTTATTTGATAATGGCCACAAAGTGAGTAAAAACAAAGTTCAGTTGTGTAGGGATAAAGTAAAATATTTAGGACATGAATTATCAGCCACAGGGCGCACGATCCTGTCTGACAGGAAGGAAGCAATTTTACACGCTCCAAAACCACAAACCAAAAAGCAGATGATGTCATTTCTTGGACTGACTAATTACTGCAGGGCATGGATTCCCTGCTATGCAGAATTGACTAGTCCACTTTCTGATTTGATGTACAAGGATGATATTTCAATGTCAACCGTGTTGGAATGGAACAAAGATGCTGAGGAAGCTTTTGTAAAAGTAAAACAAACATTAGTGTCATCCACAGTTTTGGCACTACCAGATTATAGTAAACCATTCATTCAAACAGCTGATTGTAAGAATAAGTTCATGACTAGTGTTTTGGTTCAAGTGTATGGCTCAAAATTGAGGCCAGTTGCCTACTACTCATCTAAATTGGATGCAGTAGCAAGTGCTCTACCACCATGAGTACAGGCTGTTGTTGCAGCCTCTGTGGCTGTTCAAAGTAGCAGTGATGTTGTTCTATTCCATCAGTTGACACTGAAAGTTCCACATGCAGTCTCTGCACTTCTGTTGCAGACAAACATGAGCCTTTTGTCCCCAGCAAGACATCTTTCGTGTATGTCCTTGCTATTATCACAACCACATCTTACGGTAGAGCGCTGTACAACATTGAATCCATCCACATTGATACCCTTACCTGAGGATGGTGAGCCGCACAATTGTCTTGATGTAGCTACGGTCTGTACAAAAGCACGCCCAGACCTCTGGGACACACCCATTCCAAACAGTGCAATTGTGTATGTGGATGGTTCTTCCACTAAAAACGCTTATGGACAAACACAATCTGGATATGCTGTTGTCACAAATTCAGAAGTATTGGATTCTGCTTCATTGCCATCCTCATTTTCGGCACAAGCAGCTGAATTAGTTGCTTTAACTGCAGCTTGCTATCTGTTTAAAGGTACGGCTGTAGCAATTTATACAGACAGCCAGTACGCTTTTAGCACAGTGCATGTGTTTGCAAAACTGTGGGAAGAGCGTGGAATGGTGACATCATCTGGAAAGCCAGTGACTCATGCCACTCTCCTAACTGCACTACTGAAAGCTGTGAAATTGCCTAACCAAATTGCTATATGCAAATGTGCGGCTCACACCAAAGGCTCTGACAGTGTTTCAAAAGGAAATGACGTTGCTGACAAAACCGCAAAGGCGGCAACAGCTCTTTCTATTTTTCTCCTATATGACACCCCTCCGGATATGACCACAAAAGAAACCCATATTGCCAAAAAATATGTTTAAATGGGCAGCTATTATGAGCCATGGCGTGACGCATGTCTCATCAGGGGGTATGATATCGCAATTGCAATCTATTTTTTGTCTTTATGGGTTCGATGCATATGCAAAACAGCATTGTAGAGCATGCATGACATGTGCAAAACACAACTCACAAGGCAATTTGAGACCCCAAAGAGGCAAATTTCCAACACCACAATATCCCTTTCAAGTGATTCATATGGATTATATACAGCTGAGTAAACATGAAGGGAAGGAATTTTGTTTAGTCATAATTGATGCCTTCTCAAAATGGGTAGAATTGTTCCCTACAAAACATGCAGATGCACTTACAGTGGCTAAGGCATTGTGCAAAGACATCATTCCATGATTTGGAATACCAGAAACAGTCTATTCAGATAATGGAGCGCATTTTGTTAATACAATAGTGCAATACGTAGGAGAAGCGCTACAGGTCAATCTCAAAAATCATTGTGCTTATCATCCACACAGTGCCGGATTAGTGGAAAGGACAAAGGGCACAATAAAAATAAGATTAAGGAAATGTATAGAAGAGACAAAACGAACCTGGATTGAATGTTGGACCTAGTAAAATTGTATATGAGAATAACACCAACACCATCAGGGTTAACACCATTTGAGATACTTTATGGACGACCATATCGTCTACCAATTTTGACATGGATACTAAAACAGCAGATGAGGAACAAACATTAGCAAATTTTATGAAAAAGACATTAACACAGAAAGAGATAACTTAAACACATTTACTGCCGAATAATTTTGATCTTCCACAGGACGGCCTTCCAGTAGTCTAGCCAGGAGACTGGGTGTTCATCAGAGTGATTAAGAGGAAGAACTGGTCCAGTCCTCGTTGGGAAGGTCTATACCGAGTGCTGTTAACAACACCAACTGCAGTAAAGATAGCGGAGAGATCAACGTGGATACATCACTGTAAGATACAGCGTGTGTTGGCGGCCTCCACAGTGTAAGGGGAAGTCTGGCTACAAAGGGAGTCTATTTAATTAGCAATAGATTGTCTCAATGCCAGTGAAGCAGGGAGATCCTTGCACTATTAGGTGAGGTGGTTAACAACACTGTATCCTAGCAATCATGACTGAACTACAGCAGACCCCTGAGCGGCGTGCTCAGCGCCGCCGCTGCCGGACTGTTGGTAGGGCAGCCGGTTGCGTTGTGATCTTAGTGTGTTTCGTGCTCCTCGGATTCCTGGCCTGGTGGTTGACCCAAGAATTGCAGCTCACTGTGGACCAAGCCAGAGAACAACGCAAGCAACGTCAGAAGAGGTTTATTCATAATGTGAATGAGACAGATGGACACCCTCATATATACCATACTAATATGGGGTACAGATATATTCATTTATTGGCTATGGAATTACGTTACTAATTGTTATGTTTGTTCGCAAATACCTATATCCTCAACACACCCAGCTCTGACGGCTAAACCGTACCCTGCTAGGGTGACAGAATGTCTTATCATACGGATGCATAATCAAACTGTATTTCGGGGGCAGCAGTTCTCAGCAAATCTGATAAGATGTAACACCACTTGCCTCAGTGCAACCACTTATATGATAGGGATTTCAACAGAGGACGTACAAGCGTGCCCAAGTGCTGCTCCATTGACTAGACTGAAGGGAAACGCAAAAATATCATCACGTTAAATTGTCATCACAACGGCCATTCCCAATTTGCTTTTACGGGACAGGGAATAAAAATGTAGGTAAAATTAAGAAACGTCTGTGTACCCAAACGTATGTTTTATCAAATAATTTAAGCCTAACCAAAACATAATATGTGGATGGTACTTATCTTCATCACATTGGACGGGGATGTAATTATACAGGCTCCTGTCCATGGGGAACGGATGAATCATGTGCTTATGTTAGTAAGTTTTTGCTACCACCTGTAAATGGTATTCCGGTGTATGATGACATCTATTGGCTTTATGGTTCCAGACTGTACATGAGTCTCCCACCAAATTGGGGTGGTGTGTGTGCACCTACCCAGGTGACTGACCATACATATGTGGTAAGACCTCCACAGAGAAGAATGGCAGCACCAGACGGAGGAGATTGATATACCCAGATGTGTTACCACATAATCACATGTGGGGCTCGGATGTACTAAAGGACCAAAAAAATTGTGGTCTGTAGGAGATAAAATAGCACATTCATTGTTCCCCTGGATAGGAGTGGAAAAAAAATTCATTAATGATTGAAACTCTGAATTATCGATTGGGTCTGTTCATGAATGTAACTAAAAAAAAAAAAATAGTAGCAGCTCAAAACACTGAAATAGATG
Organism: Thalassophryne amazonica; assembly: GCF_902500255.1. Lineage (NCBI taxonomy): Eukaryota > Metazoa > Chordata > Actinopteri > Batrachoidiformes > Batrachoididae > Thalassophryne > Thalassophryne amazonica. Next base: position 3,706,709 of record NC_047111.1, read on the forward strand.
CTTTACGTACCATGGTGATGCAAAATCGCATGGTTTTAGACTTGCTTACTGGTTCACAGGGAGGAGTTTGTGTTCTGCTGAACACAACATGCTGTACTTTCATCCCAGACTCCATTCATTCAGTGGATATGCAGGACGCATTGGAAGAGCTGAATAAACTTCGTGATGCAATGCATAAAGACACCCTAGCCGCGAACTGGTGGAATCCCTGGTCCTGGTTGACTTCAGGACCATGTTGGCAGTTACTATTGAAAATGGTGACACCAGTTATTATAGTCCTAATTCTGATTGGACTTTGCATGTGTTGTGTGATCCCTTATATCAAAACAATGGTTGGCAAAATGGTGTCAAATACATTCGTACAGTGTAATCTGGCCTTCCAACAAACTATGCCAAAATATCAAGCATTGAAACAGTCAGACCTTAGTGGAGAAAACTGTAATGACTGTACTGAGAATTATGATGATATTGAAAAGCTCACAACTCCAGTTCAAGCTTGAACTGTTGACGTGATGAGTTAACACACTCTTAGCCTATGAAGCTTTAGCTGAAAAAGTAATAAGACAAGTGGTATAGTCGAATAATACAGAAAAACGGTTCATTTATACCAGTCGGTAGGAGTGATGTATGGTGGTGGTGTGGTGATAACAGAATCTTTGACAGACTGCCACGAAATGTGTCAGGTTATTGTGCATTAATATCATTATTGTTACCCATGACCCCTGAAGACGTTACGACATAAGCAGCCTCTCTTATTCCTGAGGATTGGCAGAAAGGCATAGCCAGACATAGAGTAAAAAGAGATTGGAAAGGAGTAGGAAATCCAACATATATTGACGCAATAGGAGTCCCCAGAGGAGTGCCTGACGAGTATAAACTGGTTGATCAAATAGCAGCTGGATTCAAATCTTCCATCTGTTGGTGGTGTTCAATTAATAAAAACGTGGACAGAATAGATTAAGTTAATAAACTAACTAACTAAGCTGGGTGATGCCTACTGTATGTTTAACAGGTGATAAACAGGTGGGAAATGTTAAGGATTTTATATATATATATATGTTATCACTGTTAAACATTTGTACCTTTTGTCTTCTTTCTGATGAGAACGGTGTTGTGCTGTTTGCACCTGACCCCGAGAATGTACGTGTTATTCAACCTTGTTTTAGCATGCTGGGGTCAATCTGAACTGGGAGCTGGATGTACTTATTATTATTATTACACAACTTGTTTTCGTAGCCGCTAACGACTGGGAGTAAAAGAACTGAAGGTTGAATTTTGACTGATTGTGATGTGATGCTTAGTGTTCCAGGCAGATGCAGAACAGCTGATAACTGCAACAGACGAACGAGATGTGCTGACCTCCGACGATAAGAGTAAAGAAAGAAACTGTTTTTCCTTACAGCTGCGCTTATTGACGTATGTGTTTATGTTACGGGAAGAAACTTGTCTCGCGTTGTCCCCCCCCCCCCTTAGGACAAGTTTTATGATGTGATGAGGGATTCACTAATAAAAAGAGCGAAGCGCAGGCCAGACTTTAGTGTAGCTTTGGTGTATAGCCTGACTGCACTCTGCGCGTAAAATTTGACTTTCTGTCTCACTGGTGGTTCTTGACTCTGTTTGTCTTATCAAAGGTTTTAAGAATGTTTGGAGGAGAAAATACCCAACAAAGATATCAAATCAATCATAGATATAATTTTACAGCTGATTAAATAGAAGGAATGAACATGCAACTGTTTTACCAAGCTGTTAACATAAAAACATTACAAATAATGACCTTTTAGCTGCTTCAAATCCATTCTCCACTTCCTGGAGCAGGAGAGAGGAAAAAAGCAGGTGGAATTATGTGCGCAAGAGGACGGAGACTGTCCAAAATAGCCTATCCCGGTCCTTGTAGCTGGTAGGCACTCAAATAACGGGCTTTTACAGGCTCGTCCTCACCACACACGCCTTTATAATTCTTGTTAGTCCTGCCCCATGCTGTTGTTGCTAACTTTTGAACTTCTTGAAATTAGCCCCACGCTCAGAGATGAGCCTTGTTAACTGAATATTCTGCCTCGAAGAGCCTCTCAGAGCCACTATTCTCCCATGATTGTTGAATACCTCCTCTCATAGCAAAAAAAAAAAACATGCTGCATGGTTCATTATTTGGTGGGACCTGGGCTTTACAACTGAAAAAAACAGGTGACAAAATTAACACGAGTGTGCTTGTATTTTTCTAATGTTTACCATGAGTCATGGTAAACATTAGACATAGTCATGACATTTGGCTCATGACCGAAAGAACGAGATCGCGAGTACAAGTGGCCGAGATGAGTTTCCTCCGCAGGGTGGCTGGGCGCTCCCTTAGAGATAGGGTGAGGAGCTCGGTCACTCTGGAGGAGCTCAGAGTCAAGCCGCTGCTCCTCCACGTTGAAAGGAGTCAGTTGAGGTGGCTCTGGCATCTTTTCCGGATGCCCCTGGACGCCTCGCTGGAGAGGTGTTCCGGGCACGTCCCATTGGGAGGAGGCCCCGGGGAAGACGCAGGACATGCTGGAGGGATCACATCTCTCGGCTGGCTTAACTATCTTGAGGTGTGGTCGAAGAGTCTGTTCAGATGGCCTTCATCTCACAGCTCCGAAGAACCTTCTCCCAGATCCAGAGGAAGGTCGAGGACACGGAAGCGCAGTGGTCCATGTTCAAGGCATCCATTGCTGAAGCGGTTGCTTTGAGATGTGACCAGAAGGTTGCTGGTACTTTTTGTGGCGGCAATCCAAGAACCCGCTGGTGGACACTGCCAGTAAGGGAAGCCTTCATCTGGCAGTGACCTCTGACATGCACTGAGCAGGTCTGAGGCCGAGTGAGAAGTGAGTGAGATGAGAATCAGCACCTCCAAATCTGGGACCACGGTCCAAGGTGGAGGAGTTTAAAGGTCATATCTCAGTCCAATCTTTTAGTAAATTATATTCCAGATTATGAATCATCACTTCAACTCTTGAACTTGTTCGAGTCCTGATGCAGCTGATAAAAATAAATTTATTCATACAGAGTCTGAAAAATACAGAACAGATTTAGAGCTATTTTTAGAGATAAAAGTGACATAACCTCAGGTCAGTCCACCTGAGTCCACTTCATGTCTTTACTCCAGGACACACGGTCAGTCCACCTGTGTCCACTTCATGTCTTTACTCCAGGACACACGGTCAGTCCACCTGTGTACACTTCATGCCTCACTCCAGGACACACGGTCAGTCCACTTGTGTCCAATTCATGTCTCACTCCAGGACACATGGTCAGTCCACCTGTGTCCAATTCATGCCTTAGTCCAGGACACACGGTCAGTCCACCTGTGTCCACTTCATGTCTCACTCCAGGACACATGGTCAGTCCACCTGAGTCCACTTCATGTCTCACTCCAGGACACACGGTCAGTCCACCTGTGTCCAATTCATGCCTTACTCCAGGACACACGGTCAGTCCACCTGTGTCCAATTCATGCCTTACTCCAGGACACACGGTCAGTCCACCTGTGTCCACTTCATGTCTCACTCCAGGACACACGGTCAGTCCACCTGTGTCCACTTCATGTCTCACTCCAGGACACACGGTCAGTCCACCTGAGTCCACTTCATGTCTCACTCCAGAACACACGGTCAGTCCACCTGTGTCCACTTCATGTCTCACTCGAGGACACACGGTCAGTCCACCTGTGTCCATTTCATGTCTTTACTCCAGGACAGACGGTCAGTCCACCTGTGTCCACTTCATGTCCTTACTCCAAGACACATGGTCAGTCCACCTGTGTCCACTTCATGTCCTTACTCCAGGACACATGGTCAGTCCACTGTGTCCGCTTTATGTCCTTACTCCAGGACACACGGTCAGTCCACTGTGTCCACTTCATATCCTTACTCCAGGACACACGGTCAGTCCACCTGTGTCCACTTCATGTCTTTACTACAGGACACGGCCAGTCCACCTGTGTCCACTTCATGTCTTTACTACAGGACACGGTCAGTCGACCTGCATCCACTTCATGTCTTTACTACAGGACACACGGTCAGTCCACCTGCATCCAATTCATGACTTTACTGTAGGACACATGGTCAGTCCACCTGCGTCCACTTCATGTCTTTACTCCAGGACACACGGTCAGTCCACCTGTGTCCACTTCATGTCTTTACTCTGGGACACATGGTCAGTCCACCTGTGTCCACTTCAAACATCTGACTCATTCTGGTTTCAGGTATTTGTGAGTGACTGTAACTGGTTCACCTCAGGCTCTGCAAACCACAAGTTTTACTCCTTTGTTGTCCAACATAAATTCAGTTTTTCAAAGATGGGCTAATTTACCAGTATCTCTTTCAGTTAGTATTAATATAGTGAAAATGAATGTTTTACCCAAATATTTATACATTTTTAGTGTATTTCTACGCTATGACCACAGCTCTCCACACCGCGATGAGCCACCTGGAGCACCAGGGGAGCTATGTGAGGATGCTCTTCCTGGACTTCAGCTCAGCCTTCAACCACATCATCCCGGAGATCCTGGTCCAGAAACTGACACATCTGGGCATCTCCACCCCCAGCTGCCAGTGGATCAAGGACTTCCTCACAAACTGCCCACAGTCTGTGAAACTTAGCCCCCACCTTTCCTCCACCATCACACTCAGCACCGGTTCCCCTCAAGGCTGTGTACTGAGCCCCCTCCTGTTCACCCTTTACACGCACGACTGCTCTCCAACCCATCCCACAAACACCATCATAAAGTTTGCGGATGATACCACCGTGATTGGGCTCATCTCATGGGGGGATGAGACCGACTACAGAGACGAGGTCAATCGACTGACAGCGTGGTGTTCACCTAACAACCTGCCGCTGAACACCACAAAAACAAAAGAAATAATCCTGGACTTCAGGAAGAACAGGGCTGACCCAGCCACGCTCTACATCCAAGGGGACAGTGTGGAAAGGGTCAGCTCCATCAGGTTCCTGGGAGTGCAGCTCTCTAACAGCCTCTCCTGGACTGCCAACACCACAGTGGTGGCGAAGAAAGCCCAGCAGCAACTCCACTTCCTGAGGGTGCTCAGGAGAAACAACCTGGAGGAGAAGCTGCTGGTGTTGTTCTACAGAGCCACCATAGAGAGCATCCTGACATACTGCATCACAGCGTGGTACGGGGGGTGCTCAGCAGCAGACAGGAGAGCGCTGCAGAGGGTGATCAAAACGGCCCAGGGGATCACTTGCTGCTCTCTGCCCAGCCTGGAAGACACTGCCAGCTCTCGCTACCTCAGCAGAGCTGCCAGCATCAGCAAAGACACATCCCACCACAGCAACCACCTGTTTGACCTACTACCCTCCGGCCGACGGTATAGGTCAATCAAAACTAGGACAGACTCAGGGACAACTTTCTCCCCAGAGCGATCACTGCACTGAACAATAACAAATCACTCTAATCCGCACCTTCAAGTTTCTTGTGCAATATCTGTAAACCATGTGCAATATTCCCGTGCAATATGATTCCATGTTGTATATCATTCATGTCACCAGTGGACCTCAGTCTGCAGTTCATCTCCACCTGAAAGACAATAACCACACGTTTGAGGACAAGGAAGTTAAAATCTTAGCCAGAGAGAAGAAATGGTTTGAGAGAGGTGTCAAGGAGGCATTCTTTGTAAAACAGTTGAAACCCAGCCTTAACCGGGGGGGCGGGTCTCAGACACGCTTTGTCCCCTGTTTACAATGGGGTACTCAGGTCAAAGCAGTTTCAGTCTTTTGTTCATGGTAATGAGTCATTCGTGTCATCAGGAGAGTCGTCAAGGGAGCCATCAGGGGAGGCTTCCATCCCATCATTAGGACAGTGCTAACTAGAGCACAATAGGTGCTAATTAGAGCTATTGTTTAGTCACTAGCCTATAGCAGTCGGCCTCTCGGTAGGAGGAGTCTGGTTAGGTTAAAAACTCCAGCTTTTGTTGGCTTCTGGTTTATTCTTCTCTACAAGAGTGAAGACAGAAGTCAGACTACCAGAGCAAGAATTTTAGCTGAGGAAGCTTCTGTGATTTGAAGCGAAATGTCCTCACGTCAAGCAACCCAGTCCAGTCGAAGATTCAAGCTTCTCTACTATGGAAACCACCTGGACAACTGAGAGCCTACACAGAAACCTTTAAACAAGAGGCTATACCAGCACCGCAGAGAGGTCACCAGTGGACCTCAGTCTGCAGTTCATCTCCACCTGAAAGACACTAACCACACGTTTGAGGACAAGGAAGTTAAAATCTTAGCCAGAGAGAAGAAATGGTTTGAGAGAGGTGTCAAGGAGGCATTCTTTGTAAAACAGTTGAAACCCAACCTTAACCGGGGGGGCGGGTCTCAGACACGTTTTGTCCCCTGTTTACAATGGGGTACTCAGGTCAAAGCAGTTTCAGTCTTTTGTTCATGGTAATGAGTCATTCATGTCATCAGGAGAGTCGTCAAGGGAGCCATCAGGGGAGGCTTCCATCCCATCATTAGGAGAGTGCTAACTAGAGCACAATAGGTGCTAATTAGAGCTATTGTTTAGTCACTAGCCTATAGCAGTCGGCCTCTCGGTAGGAGGGGTCTGGTTAGGTTAAAAACTCCAGCTTTTGTTGGCTTCTGGTTTATTCTTCTCTACAAGAGTCAAGACAGAAGTCAGACTACCAGAGCAAGAATTTTAGCTGAGGAAGCTTCTGTGATTTGAAGCGAAATGTCCTCACATCATGCAACCCAGTCCAGTCGAAGATTCAAGCTTCTCTACTATAATTCTCATTTTACATTTTATTTTGGTCCACATTTTATTTTATTTTATTTTATCTTATGTTTATATTAGTTGTACATATACTCTGAATAATTTACCGTTAAATTTCACTATCTTTTATATTGGCACCACGGAAAGCACCTTTTTGGAGTTGCACTCAAATCTCGTTGTTATGCAAATTACAATGACAATAAAGTTCTGATTCTGATTCTAAGTCATGTTCGTCTGCCTCTCTCCCTGCCTTATTATTTTAAGCCCCTCCCTGTGTCCCTGTCTCTGGACTCAGATAATCCTGTTGTAATTGCCTCTCTTAAAATATGGTATCAATATCGACTTCACTTCAACCCCCAATCTCAATTCTCTTTTGTACCCCTACCCCTACGCCTACCCCTTTAAAACAAGGGGTAAGGTGAAGGGGTATGCCTCTAGCCCTATGAATTGAGACACCCCTCCACCTTAGGGGGAAAAAAACTGCCCGTCTCAAACTGTCGTCTTCACTGTTTATCACCATGGCAACTGAAATGCAACTTGTTGCAGTAGCCTGTTTGCTCTTTTTATTTTCTCACCTTTCTGCGTAAATGCAAAGAAATAGAAGTCACAGATTTCTTCGACACATCGCAATCATATCATGTTAATTAATTTAATTAAGTTGTAATTTATAATAATAATAATAATAATAATTGACAGTATTAATAATTAATTAGTAATTCAGGTTAATAATAAGTCATCAATAATAGTAATAATTAATATTGTTTGATTAATCATTAATTGATTAGTAATTAATTAGTGTTCAATCCGGGTTAAGGCGCATGGCGGTGTTTGAGGAATCATTTCTCTGTTGAATTTGTATTTATATTCTTTTAAACATAACATTTGGCAGCGGTGCTGTAATTAAATACAGCTACTGAGGATTGTTCTTCACCGGCGCGGCTCCATCTGAAGCCCGAGGCACCAGCGCGCATCCACCGGCGCGGCTCCACCTGAAGCCCGAGGCGTCAGCGCAGTTCCACCGGCGCGGCTTTACCGAGGCCCGAGGCGCCAGCGCGGAGTTATCTGACCATGGGTCCGAAGAAGGCACTGACGGCGGAGGAGGGAGACGATATCAAAAAGTCCCTGGACTTTTTGTCTGAGGAAATCTCTGTTGTTAAAATGCAGCAGAAATCCATTATGGAGCTGGTGGAAGAAGTGAAGGCTCTCCGGATCCAGAATGCCGAGAAAGACCGGCGTCTGGTGTACCTGGAGAACCGTGTTGCGGAGTTGGAACAGTACACAAGGATGAACGACGTTATTATTACAGGAATTCATATTAAACCTCGATCCTACGCACGGGCGGTGTCAGAAGACAGCGGAGGGGAGGCCAGTGAGCAGGAGGCCAGCTCAGTGGAACAACAGGTGGCTGACTTCCTGCAATCTAAAGGTATTCAAATGGACTGTAATAACATTGAAGCATGCCACCCCCTGCCCAGGAGAGAGGATGGAGACAAGCGAGCAGTTATAATGAGGTTTGTCAACAGAAAACATAAAATGGCATTGTTAAAACAGGGACGGAAACTTAAAGGAACAAATGTATTCATCAATGAACATCTGACCAAAAGAAACGCAGACATCGCCAGGAAAGCTCGTTTCTTAAAAAAGCAGGGAAAAATTCAACAGACATGGACATCCAACTGCAAAACATTTATCAAATTGAATGGAACATCAGAACAAGCGAAGGTTATGGTAATCAGGAACATCGAGGATCTGGACAAATACGACCAATAAGGTATGAGGACACAAACACATCACAACACCATGACACAGACCAGAGGAACCTATTCATCTACTACATCATCTACGTCTGGAGACAAGAAGGATATAACTCAAAGGATTGCTGATCATGGAAAAGTAGAACTGAGACCATTTAAATACACTGACCACAATGTACTGGACTTGGAGCACGATATAGACGCGGACAATAATTTCTTCTCAAATATCAATGACAGTTGTTGCTATTATACAGATGAACAGTTTAATCGGATCATTAAAACGGATAACAAATGATCAATAATCCATTTCAACAGCAGAAGTCTATATGCAAACTTTAACAACATTAAAGAATATTTAAGTCAATTTAAACAATTATTTAACATAATTGCTATATCAGAAACATGGATCAATGAAGATAAGGGAATGGATTTTGAACTGGATGGATATGAATTTAATTGTAAACAGAATTTAATTGTAAACAGAAAGAATAAGAGTGGAGGAGGAGTGGCTGTGTATGTGGATAAGAACATGGATTATAAAATAGTAGACAATATGACAACTGTGATTGATAACTTATTAGAATGTATAACTATTGAAATATGTGAAGAAAAAAGCAAAAATGTATTAGTCAGCTGTATATATAGAGCACCAGGATCTAGTATTGAAACATTCACTGACTGTATGGGAAAAATGTTCTCAAAAACTAATCAAAAAAATGTGTTCATTTGTGGTGACTTAAATATTGATCTGCTCAATCCAAATAAGCATAAAATAACAGATGAATTTATCAGTATAATGTACAGTATGAGTTTATATCCAAAAATCACCAGGCCAAGCAGAATTACATCCCATAGTGCTACCTTAATTGATAATATATTCAGCAATGATATTGGGAATAACACTGTGAGTGGATTATTAATCAATGACATTAGTGATCATCTACCAGTTTTCATCGTTTATAATAGAAACCATCGGCGGAATCAGCCAGAGGAGAAAATAAAATACAGGCGAGTGCGGACAGAGGAAAACATGAACACACTAAAGAAGGATTTACAGGAGCAAAACTGGGAAAAGGTATACAGTGAAAGTGATGTTGATAGTGCATATGAAACTTTTTTACAAATATTTACATCATTATATGATAAAAATTGTCCAATTAAACAAGACTACAGAAAACAAAAAATCCAATATCGACCATGGATGACGAAAGGGTTACGAAATGCATGTAATAAGAAAAATACACTGTATAGAGAATTCATAAAACTAAAGACTAAAGAGGCAGAAAATAGATATAAGAAATACAAAAATAGATTAACTAATATTATACGGGTATGTAGGAAGGAATATTATAGTAACATATTATATAATAACAAAAACAATATTAAAGGAATATGGGATATATTAAATAGCATTATCAAAAATGGTAATAAAAAACAGTGTTACCCTCAGTATTTCATTGATAATAATGTCAAGAAGGAAAATAAGGATGAGGTAGTCAACGGTTTTAATAATTTTTTTGTAAATATTAGACCAAGCTTGGCAGAAAAAATTCCCAGTTCCCAACCTGAGGATTGGGATAATAATCTCATAGAAAGAAATCCCTGTTCAATGTTCCTCACAGCAGTGGATGGAAAAGAAATTATAGACATTGTGAATAATTGTAAATATACAACATCTACCGATTTAAATGAAATTGATATAGTGGTGGTAAAACAGGTCATTGAATGGATTGTAGAACCATTAACATACATCTGTAACTTATCATTTCAAACCGGTAAATTTCCCAATCAAATGAAAATAGCTAAGGTTGTGCCGCTGTATAAGACTCATAAGATTCATAAATAAACATAAATTACTTACTGATAGTCAATATGGATTCAGAGCACATAGTTCAACATCACTTGCATTAATAGAATCAGTTGAGGAGATTACAAACGCCATAGACCACAAATTACATTCACTTGGAATATTTATAGACCTTAAAAAGGCTTTTGATACAATCAATCATGACATATTAATCAGTAAACTTGAACAGTATGGGATTAGGGGGTTGGTGTTGAACTGGGTGAGAAGCTACTTAAGTAACAGAAAACAGTTTGTGAAGTTGGGGGAATATACATCATCATGCTTGGACAATGCTTGTGGCGTCCCACAGGGGTCAGTATTGGGTCCAAAACTGTTTCTAATTTATATAAATGATATTGTCAATGTTTCCAAAATATTAAAATTAGTATTATTTGCAGATGACACAAGCATTTTTTGTTCAGGGGGGGATTTGCAGGAGTTACTGAGGAGGATCAGTATAGAAATGGGAAAATTGAAAATATGGTTTGACAGAAACAAATTATCATTAAACTTAAGTAAAACAAAATACATGTTATTTGGCTATTGTAATACAGACATACAGGTTCAGTTACAAGTTGAGGGGGTAGATATTGAAAGGGTACATGAAAATAAGTTTCTGGGGGTGATAATAGATGATAAGATAAACTGGAAGACTCATATAAAACATACAAAGTAAACTGTCAAGAAGCATTTCAGTTCTAAACAAAGCGAAACATATTCTGGACCACAACTCACTCCGCATTCTTTACTGCTCACTGGTTTTACCATATTTACAGTACTGTGCAGAGGTATGGGGTAATACTTATAAAGGTACAACACAATCACTATCAGTAATGCAGAAAAGAGCTATAAGAATTATTATTATTATTATAAAGAGAACTGAGACACCCCTCTGTCTCTCATGCCCACACAAAACGGAGGGGAAGGGCCAAGGGGAAGGGCCAAGGGGTAGAATTGAGACTCAGCCCAAATGTGTTTCTGCTTCTGCACTTGACCTTTTATGCAATAATCATCTCTTTCCTCCCTCCTTCTTAGTTGCTGCATTTCACCTATGGGGTAAGAAGGGCATTAAATGATTCTGTGACCTTTTGAAGGATAATATCTTTCTTAATTTTACCAATATGTCTTCCTTATATGGCCTACCCTCATCTCATTTTGTTTTGTTTTGTGTTTCTGCATCTACTATTTTTCCTGAGTTCCCTCTCAGCCCCCTAAACATCCTTGGGAGGACCTCTTTGAACTTATGCTCCTCTTATATTGCAGATATATAATCTTGTTCTCTCTATGGACAATCATCCAGTCAATTAAATTATCTGTAATTGGGAACAAGAGTTGGGTCTGGAATTGGGGTAGGTTTCTGGGATAAAGCAGTAGACAGAATTTGTGCATCATCTTGTGCAAGCCTTTCTCTAATACAATTTAAAGTAGTACACAGGCTACATTTGTCAAAGTCCAACTAATCCAAAATTTATCCCAATGCTTCTGATCTGTTTGATGCCTGTAAATAAATGCAGTGGTTAAATCCAGTTTTTATCACCTTCGGCCTGTATCTCGTCTTAAACCGGTGTTATCTCTCAGTGATTTTGAACGACTGACCCATGCTTTTATCTTGACTACTATAACATGTTGTACACTGGGATTCGTCAATCAAACTTGTCACGCTTACAGTTAGTCCAAAGTTCTGCTGCCATATTGGATTTCATATTTTGACGTTATCTCTCACGTTCTTGGCGTCAGGCTGAAGCCTTGTCCACTGACCGTTGTTTCTGAAGTTCCTGGAGTCCCCGCTGTGTCCCTTACTAACTTCACAGGTGGATGCAATTGCCTTTACCTCATTGCTAGCATGACGCAGAATATTATTATCCTGGAAAGCTTCACATCCGCCACCCATTTCTTTATGGTTCAGAGATCTCTTTTTTCTTTTTTTTTTTAACTTGAATCATGAAAATGTTTGGATCTGATTAAGCTGACTGCCATAGGTGTGTTGTGTGTTTTCTTATTGTTTCGTGGGGCCTGTGGTTGGTATGTTAGTATTGTATGTTCGAGTTGTAGCACGTTTGATTTTGCTTTAGTTGTGTTTCTACTTTTGAGGAAGATGTGCTGGTGTTTTGTTGCTTGTTAAAAAAAAGGCAAGAGAATGTTTTTTTAAAAAAAGTAAAAAGTGAAGCCTCATGCACTTCCTGTGAATTACATCAGACAGGAATGATAACTGATTTGCAAAAGAAATACTGTTGCAACCAAGCAATAATGTTATTATTCCCAATGCACTGAACACTACTGTATATAGTAATGGTAAATGTCACACTGGTAGAACCATTTAAGAACATTAATAGACATATATGCAATTTATTCTTGCAAGACAGAAGGTATGTAGTGCGTGAGTGAATGTGGTGTGTGTGTGTGACCCCCATCCGTCCTTCCTGATCAGCCTACAACATCCTACTCAAAGTCAACCGACAGCTTCTATGAGGAAGGGCCGACCACCAAATCAACACGAAGACAGACAAGAATGAGAGACAAGTGGTGAAGACAATAACTGTGATGTGAGACACCGAGGAGACGGGGCCCCAACTATACAATATACCAAAACAAACAACCACACATGAACAAGCAGTGACAGCAACAGTCTGTTGTCTAATTAGTGAGTATCCATACCCTAATCCAGAACACCGTAGAGTTAATCCCCTTAAGAGCACCCAAAAACCGAATTGTGGTGACGGCCACAACCATGCGACCGTCCACACACAGAGACCCAGATCACAGCTAAATATCCGATCACTACTGTGGCTGGTGTGTTAGGCCAAGACAAGAGTACAGAACCTGACCATATGACATGGACCACTCTGGCACATCAGAAGCCACGCGGCCAGCCGCGAGCGATGACGGAAGTGGGTCCAGGACGCAGGTTCCAGGGGGAGCCAGGAGAAAAGGGGCAGCGGAAGGGCACGGGGCCAGGAAAGGCAGCCCCCGTAGCCACTGGGCAGCACAGCAAACCAACAAGAAAGCGGTCCGACGGCGCCGGAACGCACCCCCGACAACATCCCCCCCCACAGGGTAGCAGGGAGCCGCCCCAAACCCGAGGGAAGCACACAGGGCGCCGGCATGGGCCCACCAATAGGGGGGGCCCCAGAACCACACCACCCGGGCCATAGCACCCGAGGGCGGGAGCGAGTGGCGGCAAGGACGGGGAGCAAAGGAGCCGCCGCAACCGAATCCAAAGCACAAGATAGGGACCACCGAGTCACACGAGGGCGGGGCACAGCCCCCAGACAAGAGGCAAGGCCCGACCCCAGGGCCAGGAAGAGCACAGTGGATTACTTATTAGCGACATCAGTAATCATCTGCCGCTTTGTAGCCACTAATTTGACAAGGAAAATAACAGATGTAACTATTAAAAAACTCAGAATGGATTTATTGCATCAAAACTGGTATGACATTTACAGTGAGGATATAGATAAATCATATGAATCATTTCTTTCTATTATTTCCAATTTATATGATAAACATTGCCCAGTTGTGTCAAATATTGGTTATAAATGAAATGCTGATAAACCTCTGGATTGCAAAGGGGCTTCAGAAAGCATGTAAAAGGAAAAGTTTATTGTACAAGCAGTTTATAAAATTTAGAACTAATGAAGCCAAAAGAAAATATAATATATACAAAAACAAACTGACTAACATTATGAGAACTTGTAAGAAACAGTACTGTAGAGATTTATTGGAAAAAATAAAACTAACATTAAAGGTACTTACTTGGAATCTTTTAAATAAAATCATCAAAAAGAAAAAAAAAATGTTAAATTTTATCCATCTTATTTTTACACCGACTGAAAAATTAATAAAGACACTAATGCAATAGCTAATAATTTCAACGATTATTTTGTCAATATGGGTAAAAATTTAGCAAATTCAATTGTATGCCCAAAAATGTGTTCCTTGGACAACAGCAAAACAACAAATATAATTCTCAAGTCAATGTTTATTAAAGAAACAGATGAAACAAATAAATGACACTGTTTGTAAATTAAAAGGGAAAAAAAAATCCAGTGATAGTTTAAATTTTTATATGTTTTTGATAAAAAAATATCATTGATTGTATTGTTAAACCTCTAACCTATATTTCTAATTTCTCATTAATGCCTGGGAAATTTCCTTCTAAAATGAAAATAGCTAAAGCGATACTGTCTTTTCAAACTATAGCCCAGGTATTTGCAAGGAGGTTGAATGATTTCATAGCAAAACATCATATACTTAGTGAGCAGCAATATGGATTTAGGAAAAATCGTACAACTTCACTGGCTTTAATTGATTCTGTTGAACAAATTACAAATGCAATTAAGAATAAGAAATACACTGTTGGGGTTTTTAATTTACAGAAAGTATTTGACACCATAGATCATGCCTTACTATTGGACAAATTGCAGAAGTATGGCATCAGGTGATTGGCATATGAATGTATAGCGAGTTATTTATACAATAGGTATCAGTATGTTCATTTAAGTGGGATAAATTCTGAAAATATGAAGATCATATATGGGTTACCCCAGAGTTCAGACCTTGGTCCATTGTTGTTTCTTTTATATATTAATTATGTATGTTTGGTTTCTAAGTCCTTGACTTATATTTTGTTTGCTGATGATACAACTGTATTTTGTAGTGGGGATCATTTGGGACAGCTTTTGGACATGAAGGAATTGATGAAGTTTAAACAATGGTTTGGATTCAAACAAATTATTGCTCTGTTTTGGTAAAACTAAGTGTATTATATTTGGAAATAAGCCCAGGAATTTAAGCAAAAATGCTTTAATACATGATACTGAAACTGAACTTGTAAGTGAAACAAAATTGTTTGGGGTTTTTATTGATGACAAACATGGATGGAAAACACATATCAATTATGTTAAATCTAAAATGTCTAAAGCCATTGCAATCCTGTATAACACAACATTCTCACAACATTCATTAACTATTTTATATCATTCATTACTTGTTCCATATATGACCGATTGCACTGAGATTTGGGGAAACACATACAAACTAATACACAGCCAATATTTTTACTACAAAAGAAAGTTATAAGATTTATTAGTAACAGACCCTACCAACAAACCCATTATTTGCCAGTTTACATATTTTAAAATTCTGGGACTTGGTTGTTTACGCCACAATTCAAATTATGTATAAAGTCAAAAATAAACTTTTCCTCAGAATGTCCAGGATCTGTTTAAAATCAGGGAGTCCAGTTACAACCCCAATTCCAATGAAGTTGGGACGTTGTGTAAAATGTAAATAAAAATAGAATACAATGATTTGCAAATCCTCTTCAACCTATATTCAATTGAATACACCACAAAGACAAGATATTTAATGTTCAAACTGATAAACTTTACTGTTTTTGTCCAAATATTTGCTCATTTTAAAATGGATGCCTGCAACACGTTTCAAAAAAGCTGGGACAGTGGTATGTTTACCACTGTGTTACATCACCTTTCCTTCTAACAACACTCAATAAGCGTTTGGGAACTGACGACACTAATTGTTGAAGCTTTGTAGGTGGAATTCTTTCCCATTCTTGCTTGATGTACGACTTCAGTTGTTCAACAGTCCAGGGGTCTCCGTTGTCGTATTTTGCGCTTCATAATGTGCCACACATTTTCAATGGGCGACAGGTCTGGACTGCAGGCAGGCCGGTCTAGTACCCGCACTCTTTTACTACGAAGCCACGCTGTTGTAACAGGTGCAGAATGTGGCTTGGCATTGTCTTGCTGAAATAAGCAGGGACATCCCTGAAAAAGACGTTGCTTGGATGGCAGCATGTGTTGCTCCAAAACATGGATGTACCTTTCAGCATTGATGGTGCCAGCACAGATGTGTAAGTTGTCCATGCCATGGGCAGTAACACCCCCCCATACCATCACAGATGCTGGCTTTTGAACTCTGCGCTGGTAACAATCTGGATGGTCTTTTTCCTCTTTTGTCTGGAGGACATGACGTCCATGATTTCCAAAAACAATTTGAAATGTGGACTCATCAGACCACAGCACACTTTTCCACTTTGTGTCTGTCCATTTCAAATGAGCTCAGGCCCAGAGAAGGTGGTGGCATTTCTGGATGTCGTTGATGTATGGCTTTCACTTTGCATGGTAGATTTTAACTTGCACTTGTAGAGGTAGCAACGAACTGTGTTAACTGACAATGGTTTTCTGAAGTGTTCCTGAGCCCACGCGGTAAGATCCTTTACACAATGATGTCAGCTTTGAATGCAGTGCTGCCTGAGGGACTGAAAGTCACGGGCATTCAGTGTTGGTTTTCGGCCTTGCCGCTTACATGTAGCAAGTTCTCCAGATTCTCTGAATGTTCTGATTATATTACTATGGACTGTAGATGATGGAATCCCTAAATTCCTTGCAACTGAACATTGAGAAACATTGTTCTTAAACTGTTGGACTATTTTTTTCATGCCATTGTTCACAAAGTGGTGATCTTTGCGATCACAAAGTAGTGATCTTCCCATCTTTGCTTGTGAATGGCTGAGCCTTTGGGATGCTGCTTTTATATCCAATCATGACACTCACAACAAATTTTTTTAAACATTTTTGGCAAATATGGCTGCCAAGAGGCGTGTGGGGACAGATGAGGAGAGAGCATTGGAAATGTTTGAAATCAAACAGTCCCTAAACTTTCTGTCTGAGGAAATTGCAAATACTGCAAAACAACAGAGCACCATTACAAACTTAATGGGAGAGATTTGCGAGTTAAAAAAGCAAAATGAAGAAAAGGATACCAAAATCAAAATGCTGGAGACCAGAATGGCAGATCTTGAGCAGTACTCCCGCATCAATGATGTTATCATTAGCGGGCTGGAAACACGGCACCGATCCTACGCTTTTTTGATAGTAAGGAAATCTCCATTTAGAAAAAATAGTATCGAAAGGTGTCACTCCCTTCCGCGCAGAAATCAAAGCGACAAGCCGTCAATCATATTGCGCTTTACAAACAGAAAACACAAAAACTTGTTGCTGATACAAGGACAAAAACTTTGTGGGACCAATGTTTATGTAAATGACCATCTGATTAAAAGAAACGCGGACATCGCAAGGAAGGTGCATTACCTGCGGAAGCTAAAGAAGATCCAAGCGACGTGGGTGAGAGATTGTAAAGTGTTTGTGAAACTTCTAGGCTCGCCTGAGTATGCAACAGTGCTCGTCATTCCAGAGATGTCGGAATTGGATAAGTACATGTGAAGTCATTGGACAGAATAATAAGTTAATGCAGTTCGTTGTTTGAATGGATATGCCGGCTGTGTATGGGCTAAGACTGCTGCTAATCGAGCCGCTCAGCACACGCACTACACTACATTATGACTGAAAACTTTGTGGATATGGACAATTGTACTGATATTGGGGCAGGGGAATACACCAAAATGAGCCGCGATTAATCGAGTGAGGAGAAGAAACGAGTTAAAATGTCAAACGCAAGCGGTGGATTAGGGGGGATTTCCTCCATGCTACAAACGTTCAGATACACTGACCATAATACGTTTGATTATGAGCAAGATATCGATCCTGAAAATAATTTCTTCAATGAAATGTCAAATATGTGTAAATACTGGACAGAGGATGAATTCAATAAGACTCTGAATCAAAAGAGTGGGCTATCATTGATCCATTTCAACAGTAGAAGCCTCTGTTCAAACTTTGAACACATAAGAGATTATTTGGGGCAGCTTAAGAGACATTTTAACATAATTGCGATCTCTGAGACGTGGATAACGGCAAATAAGCACACAGACATTCACTTAGTGGGCTATGAATTTTTACATATAGATCGAGTCAATGAAAAAGGAGGAGGGGTTGGCCTGTTTGTGGATAAGAGACTAAACTACAAATTAGTTAAGAAATTGTCCTTTACATTTGATGATGTGTTAGAATGTATTACCATTGAAGTGTGTCTGCAAAAAAAGAAAAATGTGTTGGTCTGCTGTATGTATCGGACCCCTGGGTCTAAAATAGAAATATCTGTACAAATAATTGAAGAAATGTTTTCAAGCAATCATAAAAGAGCAATAATAAGTGGGGATTGAACCCTAGCCATAACAAAAATACAGAGGATTTCATTGAAACAATATATAGTCTTGGATTTTATCCTATGATCACAAACCCTACTAGGATAACACAGCACAGTTCAACATTAATAGATAATATTTTTTATAATGACTTGGTAGACACTACGGTGACCGGCGTACTCGTAAGTGACATAACTGACCACCTACCAGTTTTTACAGTTATAGATGGTGAGAATATTATAGAGCAAAAGGTATGTTACACATATAGAAGAATGAGATCACAACAATCAATAGCAAACCTAAAGGAGGATCTATTATAGCAAAACTGGAGTGAAGTGTGTGAGGAAAAAATGTTAACAACGCATATAGCACATTTCTTAAAAAAATTCAGGATATTGTATGACACGCATTGCCCAATAAAATGTTTAAGTATAAAAACAAATAGAAAAGAAAATGTATGGATGTCAAAGGAGCTTATAAATGCTTGTAAAAAGAAAAACTTTTTATATAAGGAATTTATTAAGGAAAGAACAATAGATACTGAAAAAAGGTACAAAAAATATAAAAATAAACTCAAGTATATTAAGAAGCTGCAGGAAAAATTATTTTAGCACCAAATTGGAAAACATAAGGATAACACAAAAGGATTATGGGCAGTATTGAACACAATTATCAGAAAAGGGAGGGAAGCACTCGCTTACCCACAATATTTTATTCATGAGGACAGAATGATAACAGATACCAAATGTATTGCTAATGAATTTAACAAGTTTTTTGTGAATGTGGGCGCCAATTTAGCCAATGAAATTAAAGATGATGATGAGGCAGAAGCAGAAGCTAATAGAAATGTAGAAATAAACAAAAGCTCAATGTTTCTAAATGTAATAGAAGAGGAGGAGATATTGAAAATTGTTCATGAGCTCAAACCAAAAACCTCTGCAGATTTTAATAATATTCAATCAATCAATCAATTTTTTTATATAGCGCCAAATCACAACAAACAGTTGCCCCAAGGCACTTTATATTGTAAGGCAAGGCCATACAATAATTATGTAAAACCCCAACGGTCAAAACGACCCCCTGTGAGCAAGCACTTGGCTACAGTGGGAAGGAAAAACTCCCTTTTAACAGGAAGAAACCTCCAGCAGAACCAGGCTCAGGGAGGGGCAGTCTTCTGCTGGGACTGGTTGGGGCTGAGGGAGAGAACCAGGAAAAAGACATGCTGTGGAGGGGAGCAGAGATCGATCACTAATGATTAAATGCAGAGTGGTGCATACAGAGCAAAAAGAGAAAGAAACAGTGCATCATGGGAACCCCCCAGCAGTCTACGTCTATAGCAGCATAACTAAGGGATGGTTCAGGGTCACCTGATCCAGCCCTAACTATAAGCTTTAGCAAAAAGGAAAGTTTTAAGCCTAATCTTAAAAGTAGAGAGGGTGTCTGTCTCCCTGATCTGAATTGGGAGCTGGTTCCACAGGAGAGGAGCCTGAAAGCTGAAGGCTCTGCCTCCCATTCTACTCTTACAAACCCTAGGAACTACAAGTAAGCCTGCAGTCTGAGAGCGAAGCGCTCTATTGGGGTGATATGGTACTATGAGGTCCCTAAGATAAGATGGGACCTGATTATTCAAAACCTTATAAGTAAGAAGAAGAATTTTAAATTCTATTCTAGAATTAACAGGAAGCCAATGAAGAGAGGCCAATATGGGTGAGATATGCTCTCTCCTTCTAGTCCCCGTCAGTACTCTAGCTGCAGCATTTTGAATTAACTGAAGGCTTTTTAGGGAACTTTTAGGACAACCTGATAATAATGAATTACAATAGTCCAGCCTAGAGGAAATAAATGCATGAATTAGTTTTTCAGCATCACTCTGAGACAAGACCTTTCTGATTTTAGAGATATTGCGTAAATGCAAAAAAGCAGTCCTACATATTTGTTTAATATGCGCTTTGAATGACGTATCCTGATCAAAAATGACTCCAAGATTTCTCACAGTATTACTAGAGGTCAGGGTAATGCCATCCAGAGTAAGGATCTGGTTAGACACCATGTTTCTAAGATTTGTGGGGCCAAGTACAATAACTTCAGTTTTATCTGAGTTTAAAAGCAGGAAATTAGAGGTCATCCATGTCTTTATGTCTGTAAGACAATCCTGCAGTTTAGCTAATTGGTGTGTGTCCTCTGGCTTCATGGATAGATAAAGCTGGGTATCATCTGCATAACAATGAAAATTTAAGCAATACCGTCTAATAATACTGCCTAAGGGAAGCATGTATAAAGTGAATAAAATTGGTCCTAGCACAGAACCTTGTGGAACTCCATAATTAACTTTAGTCTGTGAAGAAGATTCCCCATTTACATGAACAAATTGTAATCTATTAGACAAATATTATTCAAACCACCGCAGCGCAGTGCCTTTAATACCTATGGCATGCTCTAATCTCTGTAATAAAAATTTTATGGTCAACAGTATCAAAAGCAGCACTGAGGTCTAACAGAACAAGCACAGAGATGAGTCCACTGTCCGAGGCCATAAGAAGATCATTTGTAACCTTCACTAATGCTGTTTCTGTACTATGATGAATTCTAAAACCTGACTGAAACTCTTCAAATAGACCATTCCTCTGCAGATGATCAGTTAGCTGTTTTACAACTACCCTTTCAAGAATTTTTGAGAGAAAAGGAAGGTTGGAGATTGGCCTATAATTAGCTAAGATAGCTGGGTCAAGTGATGGCTTTTTAAGTAATGGTTTAATTACTGCCACCTTAAAAGCCTGTGGTACATAGCCAACTAACAAAGATAGATTGATCATATTTAAGATCGAAGCATTAAATAATGGTAGGGCTTCCTTGAGCAGCCTGGTAGGAATGGGGTCTAATAAACATGTTGATGGTTTGGATGAAGTAACTAATGAAAATAACTCAGACAGAACAATCGGAGAGAAAGAGTCTAACCAAATACCGGCATCACTGAAAGCAGTCAAAGATAACGATACGTCTTTGGGATGGTTATGAGTAATTTTTTCTCTAATAGTTAAAATTTTGTTAGCAAAGAAAGTCATGAAGTCATTACTAGTTAAAGTTAATGGAATAATCAGCTCAATAGAGCTCTGACTCTTTGTCAGCCTGGCTACAGTGCTGAAAAGAAACCTGGGGTTGTTCTTATTTTCTTCAATTAGTGATGAGTAGAAAGATGTCCTAGCTTTACGGAGGGCTTTTTTATAGAGCAACAGACTTTTTCCAGGCTAAGTGAAGATCTTCTAAATTAGTGAGACGCCATTTCCTCTCCAACTTACGGGTTATCTGCTTTAAGCTACGAGTTTGTGAGTTATACCACGGAGTCAGGCACTTCTGATTTAAAGCTCTCTTTTTTAGAGGAGCTACAGCATCCAAAGTTGTCTTCAATGAGTATGTAAAACTATTGATGAGATACTCTATCTCACTTACAGAGTTTAGGTAGCTACTCTGCACTGTTTTGGTATATGGCATTAGAGAACATAAAGAAGGAATCATATCCTTAAACCTAGTTACAGCGCTTTCTGAAAGACTTCTAGTGTAATGAAACTTATTCCCCACTGCTGGGTAGTCCATCAGAGTAAATGTAAATGTTATTAAGAAATGATCAGACAGTCACACATTGTCAGGTTTGACCTCGCCTACAAGAAAGAACTCAGACAGAGAGTTGAGATGTCTTTAGTGAGCTTTGCAAAGGGGAGACACAGCAGAGGCTGGCAGCTTGTGCAGTTCTCCAACAGTGACATCCTCCGCGAGGCTCTTTTATTGAGTGTAAAAAACAAAGATAAGGATAGCTACATGAGTCCATGGTTACAACATGTGCTATTAGTCATGTGCAGATACATTTGCAATCAACTGAATCATTCCAATCTTAGGTACAGAGTGAGTGGTTTTGCTGAAGCTTGCTAAATGTCAAACTGTAAATGGGCTGACTTGGCTCCTGCAGCTGTGCTATCTATCTGGGAATATCTGAGAGAAACAGTTTACAGAATTTAAAAGAGCAGATGTAATAATAAGATAATAAATGAATCATGTTTGTACAGTACATTTTATCTAACACACATACAAAACAAACATTCAACCATTAACTATTCTGCAGAAAAAAGTGATACGAGTTGTAAATAACAAACGTTACAGAGATCACACTCACTGCTTATTCTTGGAGTCAAAAGTTCTAAAATTTGCTGTTCTTGTTGTGAAAGTGTCGTGACACGGACCCACAACAGGGGGCGTTAATGAACGGACAATGGATAAGCCAAAAAGTAACAATTTAATGTTGTGAATCGCACAACAACGTACAGACAATAACAATATGGTGGACTGTCAATCATACACCAGGTGACGTGTGGGCAGGCTCGACGATAGAAGATGCCTGGAGAGAGAACAGCTGGATCCCCATACAGCTTCCAACACCAACGGAGCTGAAGAACACCGGAGCCGCCAAGCCCTGCGCCCCAGGTGGCCGCTGTCTTCAGCAGTCAGACCCGGTACTGCTGGCAGAGAACAGAGACAGTCCAGATGAGTGTGAGTTCGCACACTCAGTAATCCCCACAGTCTGTATTAAGTAAAGGAGGGAAAACCTCCACCTCCAATCACACACACTCGTGCAGCTCCTGGTCAACCACTTATCTGGGTTGGGGTGTGAGGCGAAGCCGTCGCTGTCACACCAAACGCCAATCCCTCAGATAAGGACACACTCCAGGAAAACGGCTGCAACAGAAGTCCAGGTTATTACACACAAAGTGTCAGTCAGCAGAGAAATTACCTGAATGATAGTTGATTTCTCGGCGAGGAGGTGGAGTTGCAGTCCGGTCTTTGTAGTGGTGGTGATGGGTGACAGCTTGTGTTGATTGATGACAGCTGTCACCTCCAGCAAAGCCGACGCCCTCTCGTGCTTGAAGCCCTCACTTCAAGCAGGGCGCCATCTTGTGGTGGTGGGCCAGCAGTACCTCCTCTTCAGCGGCCCACACAACAGTTCTGATCAATTTTAGAACTGCTCAAATACTTTTTAGAGCAAGGAATAAGTTGCTTCCAGCGCACATACAAAAAATGTTTTCTGATAGAGATGGGAAATATAATCTAAGAGGAAAATTGAATTTGAAAACAAAGTGTGTAAGAACAACACGTAGGAGTTTTAGTGTAACAGTCAGTGGAGTGAAGCTCTGGAATAGCTTGCCTGAAAACATTAAGCAAAGTAAAAAACATCCAGTAATTCAAAAAATATATAAAAAATTAATTTTTGATACATATAAAAATGAGTAATATAATTTAATCATTACATGTACAATGTAATCAAACTAATGCTGTTTTCTTATTATATTCAAATGTCCTTTCACATACCATATGACTACATGTAAATTAGGGGTAGGGCTTGATAAGCTTAAGCTTCATTCTACTCCTTTTTGAAACATGCATGATTTATAAATGTACTTTTTGGGGAAAAAAATGCTGATTTTAACATGTTTTAAAAGAAAGAAAGAAAGAAAGAAAGTAAGAAAGAAGAAAGAAGAAAAGAAGAAAGAAGACAATTAGTGTCCTCAGTTCCCAAATGCTTATTGAGTGTTGTGAGAAGGAAAGGTGATGTAACACAGTGGTAAACATACCACTGTCCCAGCTTTTATGAAACGTGTTGCAGGCATCCATTTCAAAATGAGCAAATATTTGCACAAAAACAATAAAGTTTACCAGTTTGAACATTAAATATCTTGTCTTTGTGGTGTATTCAGTTGAATATAGGTTGAAGAGGATTTGTATTATTTTCATTTACATTTCACACAACGTCCCAACTTCACTGGAATTGGGGTTGTACTATTTGAGAGGAACGTTAGTATTTAAGAAGTCAAAGATTTGAACTATTGTAAAAACTCACTGCACTTCTGTTAAAAGTGTTAACATTTGGAATAACTGTCCTGATAACATCAAATTATCTGGTACTTTAAAAGGCTCTATAAGAACAATACGATTGCTTCTTAAAATCTGATGAACTAGGTTTATAGATTTTTGTTCCTGTTTTTGGGGATTGTGCACCATGTTTGTCTGGCTGTGTTTTCTTTTTTTATTGGTTAATTTATACTGCGTGTGCTGGTATTTGCTGTTGGAAGTATGCGTGTATGTGTATGTATGTATGTATAAGGGGTGGGCGTTTAGAAGCTTTGCTTGTGCCCACACCCTTTCGGTCACACACGTTCACTGGTGTATTGTCTTGTTTGTCAGTTTTTTGTTATTGTTCAGTCTGTGTGCCAAATAAATTCATTCATTCATTCAATATAAAGCACCCATGAATTAATGAACGCCTACAACCCAACTGTGCACAGATTAGCCCGGGTATTCCCAACAGCGTAAACAGCGTAAAGTGCTCTCATCCATTCATTCATTCAAGGTGTGCTCGAACACAGGCCGAATGAGTCCTTTATATGTGTACTGTTCAACATCATCAGTATCACCTGTGCAAAGTTGGCCTATCTGCTGGGACAGCTGGATGGACAGTGGGTGTCCTGCACAGTGTCTCACAAACCCACCTGGGTACTCTCATCGTGGAAGCCCTCCAGGAAGCTCTCCAGTAACTCGTCAGCATTATCAATCCTCTCAGCGTACTCGCCAACAATCCAGATCATGGCAGCGCGGGCATCTGGCTCATCCAGTGAGTCCAGATTCTCACACAGGGTAGCAATGATGCTTTCATACCTGAAGAACAAGACTCCAAAAGTCAGAAAACACCTTCACGGGCTGCTGCGATGACCAGTTTGAACAGCACAAAACCCGAACTTTACAGGTGAACTACAAATGATAAACCAACAGAAGAGGGTTCTAGAAGCTACATCTGACAAACACTAAAGCTGTGAAGACATTCACATTTAAATGTAATCTTGGCAAACATTCTCCAAGTGTATTTTGTATTTTCTTTTCAGTGGAGGTGAACTACAAATGATAAACCAACAGAAGAGGGTTCTAGAAGCTACATCTGACAAACACTAAAGCTGTGAAGACATTCACATTTAAATGTAATCTTGGCAAACATTCTCCAAGTGTATTTTGTATTTTCTTTTCAGTGGAGCCGGTAGGCTTTATTTTTATTTTACTCTGACGGAGTCAACTTTACACGGTTGCATGTTTCTTTTATTTCTGTTTAGCACTCTTCTCTTCTGGTTGTTAAGTGTATCTACTTATCTACTAATCTACTACTTATCTTATTTAACGACAGTCCTATTGTGAATCGCTAGCGGTTAGCATTCGCTAGCAGTTACCTTTCACGAGCTAGGTCGACCCCCCCCCCCACCGTTACTTGTATAGCTATTTCTTTTTTACAAGTTTGATACTTCTGTTAGTTTTTCAGTGTAACTGCTGTGAATTTTAGGTCATTATTTTATTCCTATGTAAATTTTAGGAGTGGCTAGTATTTTCGCTAGTGGTTAGCTTGCGTTAGCTAGTTCGACCCCCCTCCCCCCATTTCTTTAATACTTATGTTAGTTTTTAGTGTAACTGTTGTCAATTTTAGCTGAGTACTTTACTCTTGTGTCATTCTTAGGAGTGTTTTTTTTCTTCTTCTTCTTACTGTTCCTACATTTCTAATAATTTTGCTCCTTTTTCAGTGTAACTGCTGTGAATTTTAATTCATTTATTTACATCTTTGTGAATCCTGTGTGATCCTTAGGAGTGGTTAGCTTATTTATTATTGTTAGCTCGTGCTTGCTTGGCTATATTCTTGAATTTCCTAGTGCACAAAGTACACTACTTTACACCGTCTGTAAATCCTGCACGATGCTGGCAGATAGGGTGGCTCTCAGAGAGAGCTGTGTCTGTAAGTTAGAGCAGCTTCTTAGCTCAGTGGGGTTACATGTTATGGGCACTCCAGATGAGGTTAGTGTTGGGCTGGCTAGTGAGCCCATTAGCACCAGCTTAGAAATGCCGGCTGAGGAGGACGGCTTTCAGACTGTGGCTAGGTGGAGGAAGCCCCGTAGGGCTTGGTGCCCGGTTGTGGTACCCGATCACACTCACCATTGCGAAGTGTGAATCGGTTTTCTCCCTCGGATTTGCCTGATGTGAATTCTCTGAGCCCACGAGTGACTTCCATTCCTGTCTCCAGGCCGAAACGCCGAACTTTGGTGATAACGGATTCTATCACCCGCAAAGTCATGTTACAGACACCGGCAGACGTTAAATGTATTCCTGGGGCTAGAGCTCCCGACTCTGCATCTCATCTTAGAGTGCTGATGCTGTTGAACGGAAGACAGACTAAGGAACATGACATGAGATATAATCACATAGTTATTTACACCAACAATGTCAGGATGAAGCACTCAGAGGTCACAAAAATAGACACAGAGAGGACTTGTGACCTTGCCAGAAAAATGTGTCAGCATCGATTAATAGTCTCTGGTCCCCTCCCCTCCCAGGGTACTGATGACTGGCGTTTAGCAGGCTGACATCATTAAATAGGTGGCTGGTGCAATTTTGTAGACAGCAAGGCTTTAGCTTTATTGATAA
Organism: Thalassophryne amazonica; assembly: GCF_902500255.1. NCBI lineage: Eukaryota > Metazoa > Chordata > Actinopteri > Batrachoidiformes > Batrachoididae > Thalassophryne > Thalassophryne amazonica. Next base: position 3,733,615 of record NC_047111.1, read on the forward strand.
CTGGCCTTCGTTCTGGAGCCACCATGGCTTGCTGATGCCAGACGGCCTCCACCCTACTGGGGACGGCGCCGCCATCTTGTCTGCGAACGCAGATAGAGCTCTACAGGGAGGGTAACATTAGGAATTTACAGCAGGCCACAGAACAGATGATTAGAGACCCTGCAAGGCTTATGACAAATGTGGGTGTGGAATCCATTAGCTTAACGGGGAAATTAGTGCAGAAAATCCACTCGTGATAGTGCAGTTTAATTCAAACAGTTGAGACTGTGGCCCATTTCTGTAGACGTGTCCATAAAAATCATAGAGGGATATCCTTTGCAAATTTAATACCCATTACTGCATTGGATGATGTTGAAATTGAGGATAGCCCAATGGATGTTCCAGCAAGAGCAAAGATTTCATGTCTGCTACCTACAACACTTGTGGAATGTCGCAAACCTAAACCTACTTCTAGGCTTCTTATATATGCTACTCTGGAACCACCCCTAAACCCAAACAGTTCAACTGTCAACCCCACTGAGGTCCTTAGGCTGGGTCTCATTAACATAAGATCACTATCCTCAAAATCATTGTTGATTAATGATCTCATTATTGATCATCACTTAGATATGATTGGGTTATGTGAAACCTGGCTTAAACCTACAGCTGTCCTCCCCTTAAATGAGGCCTGCCCATCAGCATATACATTTAGTCACGTCCCTCGTGATGCGAAGCAAGGCGGGGGTGTTGTTCTTATTTATAAATCTAGGTTTACCTTATTAGCTGTTCAGGGTCACAAATATAACTCGTTTGAGCATCTGATTCTCCGCTCTGCTCAGGATATTACACATTGCCAAGGTCAGAAGAATAAAAATCAGCCGCATTACTATGTCACTGTTTATAGGCCTCCTGGCACATATTCTGAATTCTTAAATGAATTTGGTGCATTCATCTCTAGCTTGTCAACCAGTGCAGATAACATTTTGATCATTAGTGACTTTAGCATTCATATAAATAAGCCTTCTGATCCCCTCTGCAAATCATTTATGGAAATTGTGGATGCATTAGGATTTCGGCAATGCATTCGAGACTCGACGTACATTAGTGGAAATACCCTGGATCTGGTTCTCGTACGTGGTATTGCTGTCACGAATACTGACATCATGCCTCTTACATCAGTGGTCTCTGATCACTCACTTATTAAGTATACAGTTTTGCTGCCGTGTTTAGTGGGGCAACAACCTTATTTATCACTAAGGCGATGAATCAACTCCTCAACTAAGACTGAACTCGAAGCTAGACTGCCTGATGTCTTAGCTTCACATTTGACAAATACCCACTCAGTAGACAGACTTGTGGATAGTTTAAACTCAGTGCTCAAAACAACACTCGACATGATCAATCAATTTTATTTATATAGCGCCAAATCACAACAAACAGTTGCCCCACGGCGCTTTATATTGTAAGGCAAGGCCATACAATAATTACGTAAAAACCCCCACGGTCAAAACGACCCCCTGTGAGCAAGCACTTGGCGACAGTGGGAAGGAAAAACTCCCTTTTAACAGGAAGAAACCTCCAGCAGAACCAGGCTGAGGGAGGGGCAGTCTTCTGCTGGGACTGGTTGGGGCTGAGGGAGAGAACCAGGAAAAAGACATGCTGTGGATTGGAGCAGAGATCAATCACTAATGATTAAATGCAGAGTGGTGCATACAGAGCAAAAAGAGAAAGAAACACTCAGTGCATCATGGGAACCCCCCAGCAGTCTAAGTCTATAGCAGCATAACTAAGGGATGGTTCAGGGTCACCTGATCCAGCCCTAACTATAAGCTTTAGCAAAAAGGAAAGTTTTAAGCCTAATCTTAAAAGTAGAGAGGGTGTCTGTCTCCCTGATCCGAATTGGGAGCTGGTTCCACAGGAGAGGAGCCTGAAAGCTGAAGGCTCTGCCTCCCATTCTACTCTTACAAACCCTAGGAACTACAAGTAAGCCTGCAGTCTGAGAGCGAAGCGCTCTATTGGGGTGATATGGTACTACGAGGTCCCTAAGATAAGATGGGACCTGATTATTCAAAACCTTATAAGTAAGAAGAAGAATTTTAAATTCTATTCTAGAATTAACAGGAAACCAATGAAGAGAGGCCAATATGGGTGAGATATGCTCTCTCCTTCTAGTCCCCGTTAGTACTCTAGCTGCAGCATTTTGAATTAACTGAAGGCTTTTCAGGGAACTTTTAGGACAACCTGATAATAATGAATTACAATAGTCCAGCCTAGAGGAAATAAATGCATGAATTAGTTTTTCAGCATCACTCTGAGACAAGACCTTTCTAATTTTAGAGATATTGCGTAAATGCAAAAAAGCAGTCCTACATATTTGTTTAATATGCGCTTTGAATGACATATCCTGATCAAAAATGACTCCAAGATTTCTCACAGTATTACTAGAGGTCAGGGTAATGCCATCCAGAGTAAGGATCTGGTTAGACACCATGTTTCTAAGATTTGTGGGGCCAAGTACAATAACTTCAGTTTTATCTGAGTTTAAAAGCAGGAAATTAGAGGTCATCCATGTCCATGACAATCCTGCAGTTTAGCTAATTGGTGTGTGTCCTCTGGCTTCATGGATAGATAAAGCTGGGTATTATCTGCGTAACAATGAAAATTTAAGCAATGCTGTCTAATAATACTGCCTAAGGTAAGCATGTATAAAGTGAATAAAATTGGTCCTAGCACAGAACCTTGTGGAACTCCATCATTAACCTTAGTCTGTGAAGAAGATTCCCCATTTACATGAACAAATTGTAATCTATTAGATAAATATGATTCAAACCACTGCAGTGCAGTGCCTTTAATACCTATGGCATGCTCTAATCTCTGTAATAAAATTTTATGGTCAACAGTATCAAAAGCAGCACTGAGGTCTAACAGAACAAGCACAGAGATGAGTCCACTGTCTGAGGCCATAAGAAGATCATTTGTAACCTTCACTAATGCTGTTTCTGTACTATGATGAATTCTAAAACCTGACTGAAACTCTTCAAATGATTGCGCAACCTGTGTTAAAACCACGCTCCCCCAAATCACAATCACCTTGGTTCAATGATTATCTGCGTGACCTCAAGCATAAAGCAAGAGGTCTTAGAACAGAAATGGCGTAGTTCAAAATTAGAAGTATTCCACCTTTCGTGGCGTGATGCTATCTTAGACTATAAGCATGCATTACTGGCTACAAAGCGGACCTACTACTCTGATTTGGTCAACAAAAACAAGCATAGCTCAAAGTTCTTGTTCGACACGGTGACAACACTTATTCGTGGACAACCACATGTAGTTCACTCTCCTTTTTCCTGGATTACTTTTGGAAGAAAATAGAAGACATCAGGTTAAGCATAAACATAAGCATGCCTTAACCCAGCCACTACACCCTGCTATTGAGGTGGGCGCCATTACTGGCCCACTCTTGGGCTGACTGTGCTGGAAATTATTAGTCTCTCCTTAACTTCTGGATCTGTTCCTAAATGTAATCTGTTCTGCAGTGATTAAACCATTACTTAAGAAATCTAATCTTGACCCTAGTGTATTGAAAAACTATCAGCCGATATCAAATCTATAATTTTTCTCTAAAATTCTGGAAAAAGTGGTGTCACGGCAGCTCGTAGACAATCTTACTGAGAATAATCTCTTTGAGCCACTGCAGTCTGCTTTTATAAAATACCATTCCTCAGAGATGGCTCTCACTAAAGTGGTGAATGATCTTCTGCTTACAATGGATACGGACACCACTACAGTTCTGGTGCTGTTAGATCTCAGTGCTCCATTTGATACCGTGGATCATCATATTCTACTTGATAGGCTGGAAAATCACTTTGGGGTTACTGGGAGTGCCCTTGCATGGCTGACATCATACTTGACCAGTTGTTCTTACTGTATTTTGTACAGTAACACTACTTCTAACCTTAGTGACATGAAATGTGGGGTTCCACAGGGGTCCACTGTAGGCCCCCTGCTTTTATCCCTTTATATAGCACCCCTTGGGCACATATTGCGGCATTTTGGGATTAATGTTCACTGCTATGCTGATGATACTCAGTTATACATGCCGATAACTGCTGGTAATCTCATCCACATAAAATCCTTAGAAGAGTGCCTTGCAGCAGTGAGAAGTTGGATGTCTAGCAACTTCCTACTTTTAAACTCTGATAAGACTGAACTGATGGTTCTTGGTCTAGTGAGACATCGGCATCAATTTGACCAGTTAACACTTAGCCTAGGCTCGTGTGCCATACATGGACAAAGTGAGGAACCTTGTGGTCATTTTTGATCCTACATTGTCCTCATTAGAAATATTACGAGGACTGCTTTCTTCCACCTGCGAAATATAGCAAAGATTTGTCCCATCCTGTCTATGGCTGATGCTGAGACCCTAAACCATGTGTGATTGTGGCATGTCAAAAAAGTCCATTAACTCCTGGAAATAATATATTCTGACTTTTTCCTGTGTAACAAATCCATCTCCATGTCCAGACAGTCTGTAAAAACAGCGTCATGGAGATGTCCCATATCCATGTTCACACCATCAATAAACCAGAATCCACACAAACAGAGCGTCACCATACTTTAAAAAAAAAAGTGTGTCATGTCCTTTAAAGACTTTTATCCCATACATTTGTCTTTTCTAGCTTGGACTACTGCAATGTTCTGTTTTCTGGTTTACCACAGTCCAGCATTAGGGCTCTCCAATTGGTTCAAAATGCTGCAGCCAGACTTTTGACACGAAGCAGAAAGTTTGACCACATTACACCCAATTTGGCGTCTCTTCACTGGCTTCCTGTCCCAGTGAGATCAGATTTTAAGGTTCTGTTGCAAATCTCAAAATTAGTGCATATTTAAATGATCCTAGATTCAACCTTTCATTTGAACAGTCAATGATGATGTTGAAATAACAGAATATGACGTGGAAGTAGGACCTGGTATGATTTTCCTTTTAATTGTAAACCAAATTATGCATTAACTCAGAACAATTAAACCACATGAAATTCATGAAGACTGAAAAGACTGTTAAACCATGTCAAAAACCACAGCTAAAGCTTGGAGAATATTTTAAAAATCAGGGTAAAATATCAATAACATACCTTATACTAAAAAGCCACACATTCTTGTGTAAATTCCTGTAAATCCACTCAAAGCCACAGTGTCTTTTTTCCCATGAAAAAAAGTCTACATTAATAAAAACTAATTTACATTGTTGTGTAAATTCATGTAGCCTAAATTCACTCAAAGCCACAATGTCTTTTTTTTTTCAATGAAAGAAAGTCCAGATTAATGAAAGAAAAAAAAAGGCACATAATGTTTTCTAAAATTCTGTTTGAACAGCACAATGTTTATTTTCCAGAGAGAGAAAAAAATTCTTACCAGTTCGCTTTTCCCGTTCATCTTTCAGGTGTGTTCATGAAGCCAGCAACAATTCCACGGATTCTTGTCCTTATCACACTTTTTTCAAACCATAAAAATGAGTCATCATAACACAACATCACACTTATGTAAACTTTTGAATTAATCTGCGGCTCTGTTCTTAAAGTTAGCAGATACATTCCATTCGTGTGCTGGGACATTTTCCTCAAAGCTATGTAAATGCTGTCGGAAACACTCTGAAAGATTTTGGTGTGACATGTTCTTTAAAACATACTGTAGAATAATGGAAATAATGCACGCCGCTATCCAGCACCAAAATCTCAATGAATGGAAAGTATGTCTCCGCACCTGAAGAATTTCGATTTATGTTCTGCAGTTTTCTTCAGAAAAGCCTCCCTGTTCCCTGCAGCATTGTTGTTCGCATCTAATCCCGCGGAAGACCACGTCAATTGAGTCAGCTGTACACCGGCCTCGGCCTCAGTGGTGTCTCAGCGACACTGTGCCCCTTCAATAGAAGGACCGGAGAATGTAGCGCCCCGCACGCTGTGGTCACCACCAAGACAAAACACAAAATGCAGAGATCGTCCTCTGGTCATCGGGCTTCATGTAACACTTGTGTTTTGTCATGGTTTGTGTCATCTGGATGTTAACAGGATAAAATAAAGACCTGAAATTGTTTAGGTAAAAATTTCCCTGCAAAAATGGGTTTGTGTGCAGTCAGATTCCCACCGCACTACAAAATCGTGAGATGAAGCTGGATGTCAGTATAACAGCATAGAGCCATTATTCCATTGTCTAGGGAGAACCCTGTAAACACTCTGGAGGTTCAGAGGAAACATACTTGTTGGGATATTTACGAAAGATGTCCCTGATGACCACAATTGCCTCTTGAACCACATAGTTGACCTTGGTCTGGATCAGGTCCAGCAGGGTGCTGACACAGCGTTCAGCTGATTGCTGGGCAAAGACACAGGATCAACATCGTTAGTGAAAATTACATTACAGTGGCTTAAATACAATGTTATGTCATTTACTCCAAGAAGCAGAAAAATTTGCTTTCGGGACCTCCCACTTTTGTTTTTGTCCCAACTTGAATGGGCAATCATATCATATGCTACTGTAGAGTCCGATCTGATACAAACTATTTCTTTTTGCCACTGATGATAATAATAATAATAATAACAATTTATTTATTATAGCACATTCAGGAGAAAGATGTATAAAATGCTAAACATCAAATTACAATAAAACAAATCTGCAATATCCATAAAACAGCTAATACTTAAAGACAAATGCATATAAATGAAAAAACGTCAGATATACTTCAAACAAGATAAAACAATAAAACGCATGATAACCCGGACAAAATAAACAAATTTCAATATTTGCCTTAAAAGATTCAACTCTACCGTACTGATGTGATGACAAGGGAGCTGAGCCAAAAGGTGAAGCTCTCAATCTACTGGTCAATCTTCATTCCTACTCTCACCTATGGTCATGAGGGTTGTGTCATGACCAAAAGAACTAGATCACGGGTACAAGTGGCCAAAATGGACTTCTATAGGAGGGTGGCTGGTGTCTCCCTTAGAGATCAAGGCTCAAGGTTCAAGGAACTTTATTTGTCATGCCAACTCACATTTACATGTTAATGGTATGAAATTAGTACTCAGGTCCCAGTTATTTAAAAAAAAAAGAAGGACATGTCACATGTGGGGTGAGAAGCTCAGTCATCCATGGGGTAGTTCAGAGGAGAGCCGCTGCTCCTTCACGTTGAAAGGAGCCAAATGAGGTGGTCTGGGCATCTGGTAAGGATGCCTCCTGGGCGCCTCCCTAGGGAGGTGTTCCAGACACGTCCATCTGGGAGGAGACCCCGGGGAAGACCCAGGACTAGGTGGAGAGATTATATTTCCACGCTGGCCTGGGACCACCTCAGGATCCCCCAGTCAGAGGTGGTCAATGTGGAAAGAGAAGTAAGGGTCCCCTACTGGAGCTGTTGCCCCTGCGACCCGATCGCAGTAAGTGGTTGAAGATGACTGAGATTCAACTGAAGTGGACTTTGTAATATCAAAAAGTAAACGGTTCCACAGCAAAGGAACAGGGGAGGCAAAGGCTCAGAAACCTGCTGACGTCTTAACCCAGAGCACCACAGAGCAGGTCCACACAATCTGATCAAGAAGCACATAAGGGTTGACAAAAGATCAAACAGGCAGGTTGGTGTGTGGCCCTGTACGGCCTTACATGTCAGCAGTAAAATCTCACAATCTGTTCCATCATTCACATGAACACAGTGAAGGCAAACAGAACATTCAGGACCCTCATCTATCATCATCTATCAAACAGTGCATAGAAAAGGTTCTAAATTCTGTTGTACAAACAGAAAAAAAATGATAAACAATGGAGCCCATGGAAAGACACCGTGACAAAATGAGGCAGAGGAAATGTGACCCGGCCCAGAGGAAGCCCAGGGCCCCTGTCTGGAGCCAGGCCTGGATGTAGCGCCCGTCAGTGAGCACCTGGGGGCTGGGCTTGCCACGGAGCCCAGTCGGGCACAGCCTGAAAAGGCAATGTGGACCTTCAATCTCCACCCCGTGGGCTTACCACCCGCATGGGGAACCGCTGGTGTCGAGTGCGCTGTCCCATGGGTGGCAGTAAAAATTGAGGGCCTTGGCGGACCACACCTGGGCGGCAGGGGCTAGCTCTGGGGGTGTGGAACGTCACCTCACTGTGGGAGATTTAGCCGGAGCTTGTGCGGGAGGTGGAGCGATACCAGTTAGATCTGGTGAGCCTTGCCTCCACGCACAGCCTCGGCTCCAGAACCACTCTCCTTGACAGGGGTTGGACCTTATTTTTCTCTGGAGTTGACCAGGGTTTGAGGTGCCGGGTGGGTGTGGGGATTCTCACGAGTCCCCAGCTGAGCAGTGCTACGTTGGAGTTTACTCCGGTAGATGAGAGGGTCGCCTCCCTGCGCCTTCGGGTGGGGGGGAAACTCTGACTGTGGTTTGTGCATATGCACCGAACAGCAGTTTGGAGTATTCTGCCTTCTTGGAGTCACTGCCCTGAATGGAATCCTGTGTGGGGCTCCCTGATGGGGGACTTCAACACACACGTGGGAAATGACAGAGACACCCGGAGAGGCATGATTGGGAGGAACAGCCTCCTTGATCTAAACCTGAATGGTCATTTTTTGTTGGACTTTTGTGCTAGTCATGGACTGTCCATAATGAACACCATGTTCGAACATAAGGATCCTCAAAAGTGCACAAGGAACCTGAGCACCCTAGGCCAAAGATCGATGATTTTGTGATCGTATCATCTGATCTGAGGCCGCATGTTCTGGACACTCGGGAAAAGAGGGGGAGAGGGGCAGAGCTGTCAACTGATCACCATCTGGTGGTGAGTTGGATCAGAGAGTGGGGGATGACTTTGAACAGACCTGGTAAGCCTAAATGGATCGTGTAGGTGAACTGGGAATGTCTGGAGGAGCCCACTGTCTGAAAGATCTTCAACTCACACCTCCGACGGAGCTTTTTTAGCATCCCGGTGGAGGTTGGGGACACTGAACCAGAATGAGCAATGTTCAAAGCTTCCACTGCTGAAGCTGCAGCAGTGAGCTGTGGCCTGAAGATCTTAGGTGCCTCAAGGGGCGGCAACCCTCGGAACACCGTGGTGGGCATCGGTGGTCAGTGAAGCCGTCCAACTGAAGGAGGAGTCCTTCTGGGATATGTTATCTGTGTGGGAGGCAAAGCAGCGGGTGTGGGAGGAGTTCAGAGCAACCATGGAGAAGGACTTTCAGTCGGCACCAAGGTGCTTTTGATGGACCGTGAGGCACCTCAGGAGGGGACAATGGGGAACCATCCAAACTGTCTATGGTCAGGATGGGACTCTGTTGACCTCAACTCAGGATGTAATCCGGCACTGGAAGGAACACTTTGGGGAACTCCTGCTGTTAAGGATTTTATATATATATATATATGTTATCACTGTTAAACATTTGTACCTTCGTCTTCTTTCTCATGAGAACGGTGTTGTGCTGTTTTGCACCTGTCTTAACCAAGCCTGAGAATTCAATTTTGTTTTAGCACTCTGGGGTCAATCTGAGCTGGGAATGAAGGGCTGGATGTACTTATTATTATAATATAACTTTGTTTTCGCAGCCTCTTAACGACTGGGAGTAAGAGAACGTTTTGACTGTTGTGATGTGGTGCTTAGTGTGAAGGAGTGTGAAGGACAGGACACTTCAGGCAGATGCAGAACAGCTGATAACTGCAACAGACGAACGAGATGTGCTGACCTGTGTAAAAGAAAGTGTCCTTCCTTACAGCTGCACTTATTGACGTATGCGTTTATGTTACGGGAAGAAACTTGTCTTGCGTCATCACCCCCACCCTTAGGACAAGTTTTTTGTTTATGTGATGAGGGCGTCTCTTAATAAAAAGAGCGGAAAAGCAGGCCAGACTTTAGTGTAGCCTTGGTGTACAGCCTGGCTGCACTCCGCGCGTAAAATTTGACTTTCTGTCTCACTGGTGTTTCTTGACTCTGTCTTGTTAAAGGTTTTAAAAATGTTTGGAGGAGAAAATACCCAACATTGACTGGGGGCTCGTCCGGGATTTGAACCCGGGACCTCTCGCAAGTAAAACAAACATTAGTGTCATCCACAGTTTTGGCACTACCAGATTATAGTAAACCATTCATTCAAACAGCTGATTGTAAGAATGAGTCCATGACTAGTGTTTTGGTTCAAGTGTATGGCTCAAAATTGAGGCCAGTTGCCTACTACTCATCTAAATTGGATGCAGTGGCAAGTGCTCTACCACCATGTGTACAGGCTGTTGTTGCAGCCTTTATGGCTGTTCAAAGTAGCAGTAATGTTGTTCTATTCCATCAGTTGACACTGGAAGTTCCACATGCAGTTTCTGCACTTCTGTTGCAGACAAAAATGAGCCTTTTGTCCCCAGCAAGACATCTTTCGTGCATGTCCTTGCTATTATCACAACCACACCTTACGGTAGAGCGCTGTACGACATTGAATCCATCCACATTGATACCCTTACCTGAGGATGGTGAGCCGCACAATTGTCTTGATGTAGCTACGGTCTGTACGAAAGCACGCCCAGACCTCCAGGACACACCCATCCCAAACAGTACAATTGTGTATGTGGATGGTTCTTCCACTGACAAAGCTTATGGACAAACACAATCTGGATATGCTGTTGTCACAAATTCAGAAGTATTGGATTCTGCTTCATTGCCATCGTCATTTTCAGCACAAGCAGCTGAATTAGTTGCTTTAACTGCAGCTTGCTATCTGTTTAAAGGTACGGCTGTATCAATTTATACAGACAGCCAGTACGCTTTCAGCACAGTGCATGTGTTTGCAAAACTGTGGGAGGAGCGTGGAATGGTGACATCATCTGGAAAGCCAGTGACTCATGCCACTCTCCTAACTGCCCTACTGCAAGCTGTGAAGTTGCCTCAACAAATTGCTATATGCAAATGTGCGGCTCACACCAAAGGCTCTGACAGTGTTTCAAAAGGAAATGACGTTGCTGACAAAACCGCAAAGGCGGCAACAGCTCTTTCTATTTTTCTCCTATATGACACCCCTCCGGATATGACCACAAAAGAAACCCATATTGCCAAAAAATATGTTTAAATGGGCAGCTATTATGAGCCATGGCGTGACGCATGTCTCATCAGGGGGTATGATATCGCAATTGCAATCTATTTTTTGTCTTTATGGGTTCGATGCATATGCAAAACAGCATTGTAGAGCATGCATGACATGTGCAAAACACAACTCACAAGGCAATTTGAGACCCCAAAGAGGCAAATTTCCAACACCACAATATCCCTTTCAAGTGATTCATATGGATTATATACAGCTGAGTAAACATGAAGGGAAGGAATTTTGTTTAGTCATAATTGATGCCTTCTCAAAATGGGTAGAATTGTTCCCTACAAAACATGCAGGTGCACTTACAGTGGCTAAGGCATTGTGCAAAGACATCATTCCATGATTTGGAATACCAGAAACAGTCTATTCAGATAATGGAGCACATTTTGTTAATACAATAGTGCAATACGTAGGAGAAGCGCTACAGGTCAATCTCAAAAATCATTGTGCTTATCAACCACACAGTGCCGGATTAGTGGAAAGGACAAAGGGCACATAAAAGGGCGCAATAAAAATAAGATTAAGGAAATGTATAGAAGAGACAAAACAAACCTGGATTGAATGTTGGACCTAGTAAAATTGTATATGAGAATAACACCAACACCATCAGGGTTAACACCATTTGAGATACTTTATGGACGACCATATCGTCTACCAATTTTGACATGGATACTAAAACAGCAGATGAGGAACAAACATTAGCAAATTTTATGAAAAAGACATTAACACAGAAAGAGATAACTTAAACACATTTACTGCCGAATAATTTTGATCTTCCACAGGACGGCCTTCCAGTAGTCTAGCCAGGAGACTGGGTGTTCATCAGAGTCCAGTCCTCGTTGGGAAGGTCTATACCAAGTGCTGTTAACAACACCAACTGCAGTAAAGATAGCGGAGAGATCAACGTGGATACATCACTGTAAGATACAGCGTGTGTTGGCGGCCTCCACAGTGGAAGGGGAAGTCTGGCTACAAAGGGAGTCTATTTAATTAGCAATAGATTGTCTCAATGCCAGTGAAGCAGGGAGATCCTTGCACTATTAGGTGAGGTGGTTAACAACACTGTATCCTAGCAATCATGACTGAACTACAGCAGACCCCGGAGCGGCGTGCTCAGCGCCGCCGCTGCCGGACTGTTGGTAGGGCAGCCGGTTGCGTTGTGATCTTAGTGTGTTTCGTGCTCCTCGGATTCCTGGCCTGGTGGAATGGAATTACGTTACTAATTGTTATGTTTGTTCACAGATACCTATATCCTCAACACACCCAGCTCTGACGGCTAAACCGTACCCTGCTAGGGTGACAGAATGTCTTATCATACGGATGCATAATCAAACTGTATTTCGGGGGCAGCAGTTCTCAGCAAATCTGATAAGATGTAACACCACTTGCCTCAGTGCAACCACTTATATGATAGGGATTTCAACAGAGGACGTACAAGCGTGCCCAAGTGCTGCTCCATTGACTAGACTGAAGGGAAATGCAAAAATATCATCACGTTAAATTGTCATCACAACGGCCATTCCCAATTTGCTTTTACGGGACAGGGAATAAAAATGTAGGTAAAATTAAGAAACGTCTGTGTACCCAAACGTATGTTTTATCAAATAATTTAAGCCTAACCAAAACATAATATGTGGATGGTACTTATCTTCATCACATTGGACGGGGATGTAATTATACAGGCTCCTGTCCATGGGGAACGGATGAATCATGTGCTTATGTTAGTAAGTTTTTGCTACCACCTATAAATGGTACTCCGGTGTATGATGACATCTATTGGCTTTATGGTTCCAGACTGTACATGAGTCTCCCACCAAATTGGGGTGGTGTGTGTGCACCTACCCAGGTGACTGACCATACATATGTGGTAGGACCTCCACAGAGAAGAATGGCAGCACCAGACGGAGGAGATTGATATACCCAGATGTGTTACCACATGATCACATGTGGGGCTCGGATGTACTAAAGGACCAAAAAATTGTGGTCTGTAGGAGATAAAATAGCACATTCATTGTTCCCCTGGATAGGAGTGGGAAAAAATTCATTAATGATTGAAACTCTGAATTATCGATTGGGTCTGTTCATGAATGTAACTAAAAAAATAGTAGCAGCTCAAAACACTGAAATAGATGCTTTACGTACCATGGTGATGCAAAATCGCATGGTTTTAGACTTGCTTACTGGTTCACAGGGAGGAGTTTGTGTTCTGCTGAACACAACATGCTGTACTTTCATCCCAGACTCCATTCATTCAGTGGATATGCAGGACGCATTGGAAGAGCTGAATAAACTTCGTGATGCAATGCATAAAGACACCCTAGCCGTGAACCGGTGGAATCCCTGGTCCTGGTTGACTTCAGGACCATGTTGGCAGTTACTATTGAAAATGGTGACACCAGTTATTATAGTCCTAATTCTGATTGGACTTTGCATGTGTTGTGTGATCCCTTATATCAAAACAATGGTTGGCAAAATGGTGTCAAATACATTTGTACAGTGTAATCTGGCCTTCCAACAAACTATGCCAAAATATCAAGCATTGAAACAGTCAGACCTTAGTGGAGAAAACTGTAATGACTGTACTGAGAATTATGATGATATTGAAAAGCTCACAACTCCAGTTCAAGCTTGAACTGTTGACGTGATGAGTTAACACACTCTTAGCCTATGAAGCTTTAGCTGAAAAAGTAATAAGACAAGTGGTGTAGTCGAATAATACAGAAAAAACAGTTCATTTATACCAGTCGGTAGGAGTGATGTATGGTGGTGGTGTGGTGATAACAGAATCTTTGACAGACTGCCACGAAATGTGTCAGGTTATTGTGCATTAATATCATTATTGTTACCCATGACCCCTGAAGACGTTACGACATATGCAGCCTCTCTTATTCCTGAGGATTGGCAGAAAGGCATAGCCAGACATAGAGTAAAAAGAGATTGGAAAGGAGTAGGAAATCCAACATATATTGACGCAATAGGAGTCCCCAGAGGAGTGCCTGACGAGTATAAACTGGTTGATCAAATAGCAGCTGGATTCGAATCTTCCATCTGTTGGTGGTGTTCAATTAATAAAAACGTGGACAGAATAGATTAAGTTAATAAACTAACTAACTAAGCTGGGTGATGCCTACTGTATGTTTAACAGGTGATAAACAGGTGGGAAATGTTAAGGATTTTATATATATATATATATGTTATCACTGTTAAACATTTGTACCTTCGTCTTCTTTCTCATGAGAACGGTGTTGTGCTGTTTTGCACCTGTCTTAACCAAGCCTGAGAATTCAATTTTGTTTTAGCACTCTGGGGTCAATCTGAGCTGGGAATGAAGGGCTGGATGTACTTATTATTATAATATAACTTTGTTTTCGCAGCCTCTTAACGACTGGGAGTAAGAGAACGTTTTGACTGTTGTGATGTGGTGCTTAGTGTGAAGGAGTGTGAAGGACAGGACACTTCAGGCAGATGCAGAACAGCTGATAACTGCAACAGACGAACGAGATGTGCTGACCTGTGTAAAAGAAAGTGTCCTTCCTTACAGCTGCACTTATTGACGTATGCGTTTATGTTACGGGAAGAAACTTGTCTTGCGTCATCACCCCCACCCTTAGGACAAGTTTTTTGTTTATGTGATGAGGGCGTCTCTTAATAAAAAGAGCGGAAAAGCAGGCCAGACTTTAGTGTAGCCTTGGTGTACAGCCTGGCCGCACTCCGCGCGTAAAATTTGACTTTCTGTCTCACTGGTGTTTCTTGACTCTGTTTGTCTTGTTAAAGGTTTTAAAAATGTTTGGAGGAGAAAATACCCAATACCTGCATCAGACTGGAGCACTCTTTATAGTAGGGGCAGAGCTGAAAGCTGATGGGGGATTTTCATCAATTTCCGTGGTGGAAGTCAATGAGGTAGTCAAACAACTCTGCAGTGGTAAAGCCCCGGGGGTTGATGAGATCAATCCAGAAATGCTGAAGGCTCTGGGTGTGGAGGGACCATCTTGGATGAGATGTCTCTTCAACACTGCGTTGAGGTCTGGGACAGTGCCTAAGGAGTGGCAAACTGGGGTGGTGGTCCCCATATTTTAAAAGGGGGACCAAAGAGTGTGTGCCAATTACACGGGCATCACACACTACTCAGCCTCCCTGGTAAAGTCTACTCCAGGGTGCTGGAAAGGAGGGTTCGGCCCATTGTCGAACCTCTGATTAAAGAAGAACAATGCGGTTTCCGTCCTGGTTGTGGAACAACTGACCAGCTCTTCACTCTCACAAGGATCCTGGAGAGTGCCTGGGAGTATGCCCATCCAGTCTACATGTGTTTTGTGGATAAATGAGAGCTGTGTTCGGGTGCTCAGCAGTAAGTCGGACTCGTTTCCGGGTGAGGTTGGCCTCCGCCAGGGGGTGCCTTGTCACCAATCCTGTTTGTGATATTCATGGACAGGATATCAAGGCAGAGTCGGGGGGGGGGGGGGGGGGGGGGTGGTTCCAGTTTGGTGGGCTCAGGGTCTCATCACTGCTTTTTGCAGATGATGTGGTCCTGCTGGCTTCATCGGCCTGTGACCTCCAACACTCACTGGATCAGTTAACAGCCAAGTGTGAAGCAGCTGGGATGAGGATCAGCACCTCTAAATCTGAGGCCATGGTTCTCAGCAGGAAACCAATGGATTGCCTACTCCGGGTAGGGAATGAGGTCTTGCCCCAAGTGAAGGAGTTCAAGTACCTCGGGGTCTTGTTCACGAGTGAGGGGACAATGGAGCGCGAGACTGGCCGGAGAATTGGTGCAGCGGGGGTGGTGTTGCATTCGCTCTATCGTACTGTTGTGATGAAAAGGGAGCTGAGCCAAAAGGTGAAGCTCTCAATCTACTGGTCAATCTTCGTGCCTACTCTCACCTGTGGTCATGAAAGGAGCCAGCTGAGGTGGCGGTTGAAACGGTTGAAGATGACTGACTGACTGACTGATGACTGGAGCCCATGGATCCCCACGGGCAATAGGCTAGCTATATTTGCAAATTGTAAAAAAAATAATGATTTTGAAATATTTTATAAAATAAATAAAAATATAAAAATAATAAGTTGGACAGGAGAGCATGACACTTGAACCAAAGTTGTTCTATAGATCATTACCTTCAAATTGATACAAAATATGAAACTTTTGCATCAATGTGAAATGAGTGAGTGCTGGGGCACTCCACTAAAAACCCCAGATGTTCTAAAGCACGTGCACATTCATGGTCATTTCCAATCAGAAACACCTTCAATTAATTATATATGGTAATAATGAAAAAAGTAACAAGAGAGTGAAGAAAATAAACTTTTGTGAAGCAGAGGTCAAGGTGCAGATGAAAAATCTAAAAATAATGAACATAAATGCATCACTAGGTGGCAAAATCTGGTCCAGCAGTGGTTTATAAAGACCATTCAGCTGTGGTGTTAAATGTTTTTGCTTTATTTAGAGATCACAATCACTTTATTAAGGCTGTCCTTTATTCAGATAAAAACTTTCCTAATGAAATTTGAGAAGTGAAAATAACACAGGCCTATTGATAATATAATATTTCAGGAGAGAAGACATTTCCTTTGTGTCTTTCACTGGCAGGTGAAGAGTGAGCTGGTCGTTGCTGAAGTCAAAAGCTGTCATTTAGTTCACACGGGTGTCTTCTGCAGGTTCCGACATCAATGAGGCGACATGACTGTTTTCACATAATTACTAATTGCGTACTTATTAACTAGATGCTGTCTGTAAAAACTGTCAGAAGTGTGAGAATATTTACACACATTCCAACATCCAAGTACAAGTTGATAAATTCCATACTTTGTGTATAGATGTATGCATGGTTAAAGCACAAATCTGGGCGTACCAAAGGTTGATAACTGAGGGCTCAGGTTTACGAGTATTTGACTGACTTCTTGTTATGTCCATCTTGATGAACATGATGATGAAATCAGTTGATGGACAAGGTGATTCCTTTGCCCCCAGCACCTCTGAAATTCTTTATTGCAGGGGACATAATTAGCTCTGACTTCAACGTTTAGGTGAGTTGAGCCAGCGGACATATGGCGCTCTCGCTTCACACTACGTCACTCTGGAATGTGTAAATACATAAACAAGTATTGCAAAACCATGAATTCTGTCATTGCACATTGAAGCATCCTGTTACAGCCCGAATGGCTGGATCTCCCATGATTCACTTTTGGTCTGTAAATTAATTCAATCTGAGCACATGACAGCACAGTTGTGTGGTGACAAAAAGCTTTCTTACCTCCACTTTGATGGCACAGCGACCAATGGCTCGCACTGCCTTACGGACAAAGTCAACATCCACCTCAGTGGCGTATTCCTTCAGTTCAGCTAGCACCTGCCGGGGGGTGGGGGGGGCAGAAGAAGAAGAAGAAGTGGCTTTATTGTCATTGTACATACATACATCCATACATACAATGAAGCAGTCAAATCATGTGCACATCAGCCGTTGTTAATGAGTTCAGTTTCAATGTTTTGTATTCTGAAGAGGAGCTGGAGTTAGGACAATGACATGTCCAGGACCTCAGGCACCTGGATTACCCTGCACCCTGAGAGGACCAGCTGTCGGGCCTCTGTTAGTCAGTTTGTGGCTGTGAATGAACGTCTACCTGGGCAATGTTAGCCTGGGAGGCCAACCGGATCATGATGTCCAGTTTCTCCAGTTTGACATAGATGGGATCATTGTACTTGACAAAGAACACTTTGATTTCCTGCTTCAGGATTTCAGGCCTGCACAAAAAAATACAAATGCAAATCAAGTCAAACACACGTCAGCATCCCTCATGTCATGTGTGAGTCCGATGTGTGTTCTAAAACTTTGCCCAGATGCAGAAGGGATGTAAAAACACCTTTCTGTGCATCCGCTTCAGCATCCCTTGTGTGTCACCGTCGTCTCCCGTGGAGTTGGGCCATTTCATAGGACATCAGATTTCCACCAAGATCTGCTGTCTTTTGTGACATATATGCTTGATTTGGGCAGTTTGCAGTGGTCTAGAAGCATGACATATTTCCTCACTGTTTGTGCGCCTCAGAGAGAGTGCAAGAGCAACGAGAGCTGTGCTCCATGTCCGCTTGTGATGAGTTGAAACCGGAGCTTTCAGAATCCCAGAATGAACCATCAGTCACAGGAAAAGTAGAAGACACATTTCTCCACCTGATCTCTGCTCAAAGTTTTGAACACACGCAAAACTTTCTGACAAACTCGTGGAATCAGGTGACAAGGATCACAGCAACAACAAGGGCGCATGCTCGTGCAGCGACCAGCAGCAAATGGGAACATCTCTGTCTCGTTTTTGATATACATATGAGTCTGTTTGAGTATCAAGGTGTGTAAACAGTTTCTGACTTGTGCATTAAGAAGAAGGACCTGTTTTTATTGTCCCTTGAACACTGTGTCGGGAATGGAGCATGTTGCTCTGTTTTTGCTGTGGACGCTGTGTCATGCCGTCATCAGCCTCAGCCCTCCCGCTGGAGAGTTTACGCGGATCCAGCATAGCAGGGATCTTCTTCTGCAATGGGAATATTCATTGCCTGCGGACCCTACTTTGGACCTCCTTTTACCGAGAGTTGATCTATCGGATTATTTTAAAAACTCTCAATATGTTTCTCCTCACAGAACCAGGAAGCAAGGGAAAAGGGGCGGCGCGTGTCAGCGGCTGCGGAGACAAGCCATGAATCGGGTCCCCCTGCCGTCTATGATTCTGATGAATGTGCAGTCACTCAGAAACAAAGTTGACGAGCTACAGGCACAAATACGTTTCCAACATGAATTCACGGAGGCGTGCCTGTTAGCGATAATGGAATCCTGGCTTATGGCTAATGACGCTGACGCAAATTTGGCACTGGATAACTTCGGGGAACCCCTTCGTCTCGATCGTGACGTAGATGTGACTGGCAAATCACAAGGGGGAGGAGTGTGTCTTTACGACAATGAGCGCTGGTGTAAGAATGTCATTGTGAGAGACAAACTCTGCATTGAAGATGTAGAGCTTTGAGCGGTGTCCTTACGCCCACCATATCTACCCCGAGAATTTCCACAAATATCTGTTATTGTGGCGTATGTGCATCCCAAAGCAAAAGTCGACAGAGCGTCTGAGACTATTTTTAATGTGACTCAAAAGCTGCAGTCTAGATGTCCAGATGCGCCCATCTTTGTTCTTGGTGATTTTAACCAATGCTCTCTGAAACATGTTCTGAGGAACTTTTATCAGTATGTTACATGCGCAACTAGGCAAAATAAAATCTTGGACATGTGTTATGGTTCGGTTAAAGGAGCGTAAACAACCCCTGGCAAAAATTATGGAATCACCGGCCTCGGAGGATGTTCATTCAGTTGTTTAATTTTGTAGAAAAAAAGCAGATCACAGGCATGACACAAAACTAAAGTCATTTCAAATGGCAACTTTCTGGCTTTAAGAAACACTATAAGAAATCAGGAAAAAAAAAATTGTGGCAGTCAGTAACGGTTAATTTTTTAGAGCAAAAAAATATGGAATCACTCAATTCTGAGGAGAAAATTATGGAATCATGAAAAACAAAAGAACGCTCCAACACATCACTAGTATTTTGTTGCACCACCTCTGGCTTTTATAACAGCTTGCAGTCTCTGAGGCATGGACTTAATGAGTGACAAACAGTACTCTTCATCAATCTGGCTCCAACTTACTCTGATTGCTGTTGCCAGATCAACTTTGCAGGTTGGAGTCTTGTCATGGACCATTTTCTTCAACTTCCACCAAAGATTTTCAGTTGGATTAAGATCTGGACTATTTGCAGGCCATGACATTGACCCTATGTGTCTTTTTGCAAGGAATGTTTTCACAGTTTTTGCTCTATGGCAAGATGCATTATCATCTTGAAAAAACATCCTTTCAATTGATGGGATAAGAAAAGTGTCCAAAATATCAACGTAAACTTGTGCATTTATTGATGATGTAATGACAGCCATCTCCCCAGTGCCTTTACCTGACATGCAGCCCCATATCATCAATGACTGTGGAAATTTACATGATCTCTTCAGGCAGTCATCTTTAGAAATCTCATTGGAACGGCACCAAACAAAAGTTCCAGCATCATCACCTTGCCCAATGCAGATTCGAGATTCATCACTGAATATGACTTTCATCCAGTCATCCACAGTCCACATTTGCTTTTCCTTAGCCCATTGTAACCTTGTTTTTTTCTGTTTAGGTGTTAATGATGGCTTTTGTTTAGCTTTTCTGTATGTAAATCCCATTTCCTTTAGGCGGTTTCTTACAGTTCAGTCACAGACGTTGACTCCAGTTTCCTCCCATTCATTCCTCATTTGTTTTGTTGTGCATTTTCAATTTTTGAGACATAGTGCTATAAGTTTTCTGTCTTGACGCTTTGATGTCTTCCTTGGTCACCAATATGTTTGCCTTTAACAACCTTCCCATCTTGTTTGTATTTGGTCCAGAGTTTAGACACAGCTGACTGTGAACAACCAACATCTTTTGCAACACTGCGTGATGATTTACCCTATTTTAAGAGTTTGATAATCCTCTCCTTTGTTTCAATTGACATCTCTCGTGTTGGAGCCATGATTCATGTCAGTTCACTTGGTGCAACAGCTCTCCAAGGTGTGATCACTCCTTTTTAGATGCAGACTAACGAGCAGATCTGATTTGATGCAGGTGTTAGTTTTGGGGATGAAAATTTACAGGGTGATTCCATAATTTATTCCTCAGAATTGAGTGAGTCCATATTTTTTTCCCTCTGCTTGGTCTAAAAAAGTAACCGTTACAGACTGCCACAATTTTTTTTCTTGATTTCTTATAGTGTTTCTTAAAGCCAGAAAGTTGCCATTTGAAATGACTTTAGTTTTGTGTCATGTCTGTGATCTGCTTTTTTTCTACAAAATTAAACAACTGAATGAACATCCTCTGAGGCCGGTGATTCCAGAATTTTTGCCAGGGGTTGTAGGGCCTACTCTCTCCCACCTTTGGGGAGTTCTGACCACAACTGCGTGCAGCTCATCCCAACGTATCGCTCTGTTTTGAGGACGGGCAGAGCTTTGACCAGGCGGTCCAAGCTGTGGACGGAGGATGCTGTTATGGGCCTTCAAGGCTGCTTTGAAAGCACTGACTGGGATATTTTTACAGAAAGCTCATCTGATATTGATGAGCTGACTGATGTTATCAGCAGCTATGTAACCTTCTGTGAAGATCTTTTGATTCCTAAAAAGACTGTTAAAATATATCCGAACAGTAAACCTTGGTTTTCAAGATCTGTAAGAATTTTAATCAACAGGAAAATGAAAGCCTTTTGTGAGGGAAATCGGGAAGACGTGCTAAAGCTTCAAAGGGAGATTAAAACTGAGATCAGGAAGGCTAAATTGGGTTATAAGACCAAACTAGAAAAACAATTTAGCCAAAACGAAATGGGCTCCATTTGGGATGGTTTAAATTTGATTTAAGTAGGACTCCTTCAAGCTGAAGAAGGAGTCCTACTTATCTTTGTTGGTAGGTGGGACCCCAGAGGCAGCTGACAGGTACTGGCAGGCCAAGCGTGCCGCAGCCCGTGCGATCGCAGAGGCAAAAATTTGGGTCTGGGAGGAGTTCGGGGAGGCTATAGAGGAGGACTATCGGTCGGCCTCGAAGAGATTCTGGCAAACCGTCCGACGCCTCAGGAGGCGGAAGCAGCTCTCCAACAGCACTGTTTACGGTGCGGGTGGGGAGCTGTTGACCCTGACTGGGGATGTTGTCGGGCGGTGGAAGGAGTACTTCGAGGATCTCCTCAATCCCATCGTCACGTCTTCCGAAGAGGAAGCAGAGACTGGGGACTCAGAGGCGGACTCATCCATTACCCAGGCCGAAGTCACCGAGGTGGTTAGAAAGCTCCTCGGTGGATGCATTATCTATTATTATCTAAGTCTCTGGATGTTGTGGGGCTGTCTTGGCTGACACGCCTCTGCAACATCGCGTGGCGATCGGGGACAGTGCCTCTGGACTGGCAGACAGGGGTGGTGGTCCCTCTGTTTAAGAAGGGGGACCGAGGGTGTGTTCCAACTATAGGGGGATCACACTCCTCA
The DNA here is from genome assembly GCF_902500255.1 of Thalassophryne amazonica. Lineage (NCBI taxonomy): Eukaryota > Metazoa > Chordata > Actinopteri > Batrachoidiformes > Batrachoididae > Thalassophryne > Thalassophryne amazonica. The sequence goes on from NC_047111.1 coordinate 3,755,737, forward strand.
GCCTCCCCGGTAAGGTCTATTCCAGAGTACTGGAGAGGAGAATTCGACCGATGGTCGAACCTCGGATTCAGGAGGAGCAGTGTGGTTTTCGTCCTGGTCGCGGCACACTGGACCAGCTCTACACGCTCCATCGGGTGCTCGAGGGTTCATGGGAGTTTGCCCAACCAGTCCACATGTGTTTTGTGGATCTGGAGAAGGCGTTCGACCGTGTCCCTTGGAGCACGCTGTGGGAAGTGCTCCGGGAGTACGGGGTCCGGGGTCCTTTGTTAAGGGCTATCTGGTCCCTGTACGACCACAGCAGGAGCTTGGTTCGCATTGCCGGTAGTAAGTCAAACCTGTTTCCAGTGCACGTTGGCCTCCGCCAGGGCTGCCCTTTGTCACCGGTTCTGTTCATTATTTTTATGGACAGAATTTCTAGGTGCAGCCAGGGTGTAGAGGGGGTCTGGTTTGGGAACCACAGAATCTCGTCTCTGCTGTTTGCGGACGATGTGGTTCTGTTGGCTTCGTCAAATCAGGACCTTCAGCGTGCACTGGGGCAGTTTGCAGTCAAGTGTGAAGCGTCCGGGATGAAAATCAGCACCACCAAATCCGAGGCCATGGTTCTCGACCAGAAAAAGGTGCTTTGCCCGCTTCAGGTTGGTGGAGTCTCCTTGCCTCAAGTGGAGGAGTTTAAGTATCTCGTGGTCTTGTTCACGAGTGAGGGACGGATGGAGCGTGAGATCGATAGACGGATCGGTGCAGCATCTGCAGTGATGCGGTCGCTGTATTGGACCGTCGTGGTGAAGAGAGAGCTGAGTAGGGGGGCAAAGCTCTTGATTTACCGATCGATCTACGTTCCGATCCTCACCTATGGTCATGAGATTTGGCTCATGACCGAAAGAACGAGATCGCGAGTACAAGCGGCGGAGATGAGTTTCCTCCGCAGGGTGGCTGGGCGCTCCCTTAGAGATAGGGTGAGGAGCTCGGTCACTCGGGAGGAGCTCGGAGTCGAGCCGCTGCTCCTCCACGTCGAAAGGAGTCAGTTGAGGTGGCTCGGGCATCTTTTCCGGATGTCCCCTGGACGCCTCGTTGGAGAGGTGTTCTGGGCACGTCCCACTGGGAGGAGGTCCCGGGGAAGACCCAGGACACGCTGGAGGGACTACATCTCTCGGCTGGCTTGGGAACGCCTTGGGGTTCCCCCGGAGGAGCTGGGGGAGGTGTGTGTGGATCGGGAGGTCTGGGCGGCTTTGCTTGAGCTGCTGCCCCCATGACCCGACTCTGGATAAAGCGGAAGAAAATGGATGGATGGATGGATGGATGGATAAATTTGATTTTAGGATCAAATAGGAAGAAAAATAATAATCACAAGATAATTCTTAATGAAATTAAATCTGGAAAAGAACTGGCCCAAAATTTTAATTCTTTTTACTTGAGATTTGAGTCTCTGGATTTTCATCATGAAAACTGTAAATGCAAAAATGACTTGTTATGCCCAGGTTCTCCTCCTTTTAATGAACAGGCTGTGGTTACTTGTTTCAGAAGAACCAAGGCTGAAAAAAGTTCGGGGCCAGACAATATCTGTGGCCGTTTATTATCCTCTTGTGCAGAACAACTAGGCCCAGTCTTTTTTGATATATTTCAAAGGTCAGTCAACGAACAGAGGGTTCCTAATGTTTGGAAACAAAGCACAATAATCCCTGTGGCCAAAACCAAATCCCCCAAGGTCTTCAATGATTTTAGACCTGTGGCTCTTACTTCATTAGTAATGAAGTCTTTTGAAAAATTGATGAAGAATGAACTTCTTTCACAGGTGGAGCATTTACTCGATCCTTTTCAGTTTGCTTATAGGGCTGGTCGAGGCGTGGAGGATGCTACTGCCACCCTCTTAAATTAGGTCCTGAAGCATTTAGAAAGTCCTAAGGCACATGCACGTCTTCTTTTTTTAGACTTTTCTCCTGCTTTTAACACTATCCAACCACATATTTTAATAAATAAGCTTGTTAAGGATTTTAAACTGGATTTTACTATGGCAGGTTGGATTTTGAACTTTTTAACAGGGAGCTCTCAGTGAGTGAGGGTAAATGGTTGCCTTTCTGATGTTTTATATTCCTCAACAGGCTCACCACAGGGTTGCGTGCTGTCCCCTCTCTTGTATATTTTGTATACTAGTGACTGTCGCAGCCACTATAAGAATCGCCATATATTAAAATTTGCAGATGATTCTGTTATAATCAGTCTCCTGCATGGTGATGAAAGGGAACATGGCCCTGTCGTGGCAGATATGGTTCAGTGGTGTGACGACTCCTTCTTGCAGCTGAATGTTGTCAAGACAAAAGATATGGTTATGACTTTCGGAAACGGATGACCTCACCCAAAACCACTACAATCAAAGGCCAACAGGTGAAGCATGTGGACAACTATAAATACTTGGGAATACTGATCAATAGCAAGTTGAACTTTAATGACAACGCAGACCTGCTGTACAAGAAGGGTCAGCAGCATCTGTTTTGTCTTCGTAAGTTGTCATATTTTCAAGTGGACAGGACAATAATGACCCTATTTTATAAATCTTGTATTGAACCGGTTTTAACTTTTTCGATGATGTGCTGGTACGGAAATCTCAGCATTAAAGCAAGGAAGCCACTTCATAACATTGTAGAATTGTGCAGCAAGCTTTTGGGGGCCCAGCAGACCTCACTGTCTGACTTGTTTTCCAGACAGGTGAGGAGGAAGGCTCAGAGAATTTTATCTGATCTGGCCCACCGTTTCCATGGTGAATTTTGTTATTTGCCATCTGGAGCGAGGCTTAGGTTTCCTACAGTGAGGAGTAACAGATATAAGCATTCCTTTGTACCTGTGGCTATCTCTGTTCTGAATGCTGACCAGAGGAGAGAAGCAGGTACTTAGGGTTGATGGCAAATCGTGTTAGGTAACTCGGTTCCTTTTCCATTGATCCAGGTCTGTACTGTGTCCCCTTTGTGTACTGAATGTTTGGTGTGTTTTGCGTTTCTTTTCTTTTCTTTTTATTCTGTGCTTTTCTGTATACCCATTGCTGTACAGCTTGTTGCTCCTTTGGAGACACTAAATAAATAAAGTGAAGTGAAAGAGAAGTGGCATCTTCTGCATTCGTCAGGTGCAGGTTCATAGTTCACAGCAAAGACGGAGACCACGGTGTGTAGGGTGCAACTCCCAAGCATGCCATGTAGGTTCCTGGCGTGCACTGTGCATTTCTACGACATCCTGTGGCATTGTTCATGATTTGCTGCTTGCACAAGGGAACAGACTCTGTCCCTGTGTGCACCCTTTGGACTTCCTCATTTGAGTGGTTTAGTCGCTTTCAGCATTATTTCATTATAAAAGACAGTGGAAACAATCAGAGCGCCACAGCTACACAAGCTGCTAGCTGTTGCTTTCACTGCGCATCCATCATTTCAAAGCATCGCAGAATATCGCCTCATTTCTGCTAAAACAGCCTCGTTTCTGCTTAAAACTGACTTTAGAATGATTTAAAAGGTTTTACCTTGTTATCTGGGCCCAGTTTCATAAAGCAGTCTAATCTTGTTTAGTCAAATAAACTCACTTAGTTGACTAGTTTTTTTACGTTAGTTGTTGCACAAAGCGCTTAGTCGGCTGAAGTTTCAGGTTACCCGAATAAACTTTCTGCCTGGGACAGAGGAGGCTAATCTTATTTTAGCTGATAAAACTTCAGTGTCTCACCTCAAAAAGTGGCAGCTACCATGCACCAACACTTGATGGAACACTGAAGAGCACCCCTACATCATTCGTATTCCTTCAAAAGGAGAACTTCCTCTGCTTTTGGTCGTGGTTGCAGCGGCCAACTGTTATGTGTTTGTGACCGTTCTCACATGAGCCACCGGGCGTCGCTGTTATGCCGAGCAGCATTATGTGCACAAAAAGGCTTCATGAAACTGTAAAAGCAGAAACTGAAGAGTGAAACTGCTAGGCTAAGTGCTGAGTACCCTTGTTCTGCATTCGTATGGGTCCGTAAATGTTAATAAAGCCAGTTAACGAAACAAAGGCTGGATAGTTCATGACAGCGACAAACCCAGAGGTAAACAAAACTGCTGCGCAAGAGAGCCATCTCTCGGCAACAGCACGCCTGTTTTCACAGGCCGTTATGCCTGTGAAAACAGTTGACTAAGGTAAAATGGCTAATCTACAAGTTTAAGAGTCGATGTGAAACGGTGATTAGATGGATAATGTTGGGTAACTAACTGTAGTCCACTAAGAAAGTTTAGTAGACTGAAAGATCAGACTGCTTTCTGAAACCGCACCCAGATGGTTAATAATCCCATTAATCCATTTGATCGCTTTGGGTGAAGAGACTCTGTCTCAGATGAGCTGCTGAGCTCCGAAAAGATGCATGTGCAGTGGAGGCAGGGAGGACCGATTTTTTTTTAGGGGGGTGGGTGGGGGGTCTGCGACACCAGAAGATTTTTTTTCTTTGTGCATGTGGTTTGGTGAAAACTTTACTCAAGCTTGATGGTGATTGAAATCAGGAGCTTGCCGCACAAATTCTCAATCACAGCATCAAGTTTGAAACATCTATTGGTAACTTTTGAAAGTCCAACATGCAACCCAGACAGAAGACAGTGATGCGCTCCACATTTAATGACGAGGCATGCTGTGTGACAGACCCCGTCACCAGTAAGTGAACCCAGGTTAGTCTAGATGTGTCCATCGTCAGCACAAAGTGACAGCCTTACCACAAGCAAACACGGCTGAAGAACAAAGTATGACCATATGAGCTGTATTTTGTGAACAGAAGAGATAAAAGGGGCGGTGGTGTTGCTCTGTACATAAAGGCAGATCTGATATGTACAATTGTAGAAGAAATGACAACTGTGGATGACATCATAGAAATTGTAACAGTGGAACTTGTACATGAAACATCTAAAAATATTTTAATCAGTTGTGTATACAGAGCACCAGACACTTGTGTTGTGAAATTTACAGATAGAATAATAGAGCTATTCCATCAAATTAAAAACAAAACGCTTTTTATATGTGGAGACTTTAACATTAACATAGAGAGCTCCAGTTGCCAAAGAATAAGTGATTTTGTGAATTCAATGTATAGTTTGGGGTTATTCCACTTGATAACAAAACCAACCAGAATCACATCGCAAAGTGCAACGGTAATTGATAATATATTTACAAATAGAACAGATGAAATTATCAGGAATGGGATCTTGATGACAGATGTTAGTGATCATTTACCAGTCTTTTCAATATTTAAATATAAAAATAGGTACAAGAAAAAAACAGTTATAAACTTTAAAAGAGACAAGTCAGTAAAAGCCTTAGAGGCATTAAAATATGATCTTAAAAATCAAAATTGGGAAGAAGTTTATGTCAGTGATGTTAATGTAGCATATAACTCATTTATGAAAATATTGATGAAATCATATAATAAAAACTGTAAATTAATAGAAATTAGTAAGAAAAGAGTAAATAAACCATGGCTGACAAAGGGAATAAAAAATGCTTGTGCAAAGAAAAACTATTTATACAGGTGCTTTTTAAAAATGCAAACAAAGGAAACAGAACACAGATACAAAAAATATAAAAATAAACTATTGACAATAATTAGGAAACAAAAAAAAGATTATTATAGTGAACAATTAAATAAGAATAAAGATAATATGAGGGCAACATGGGGAATTATAAAAAGTGTGATTGAAAGTGATGGAGCGAAAGCAACTTTTCCAAATTACTTTGTCAAAGAAAATAAAGAGATATATGACATAAAAGAAGTGGCAAATGGGTTTAATGATTATTTTTCAAATGTAGGATCAAGTCTGGTGGGAAATAAACCAATAGTAGAAGATACATTACATACACTTGTAAATACGGTCAATAGTATTTTCCTGGACAATGTGGAAAAAGATGAAATAAGAAATATTGTAAAAAACTGTGTAAGCAAAAGATCAACTGACCATGAAGATTTAGACATGATGACTGTAAAAAGTATAATAGAAACTGTTATTGAACCATTTACTTATATTTGCAATCTGTCTCTGTCAACAGGGATTTTTCCAGAAGAAATGAAAATTGCCAAGGTAGTCCCATTATATAAAAATGAAGACAAACATAAATTCTCTAATTACAGGCCAGTATCATTGCTTCCACAGTTTTCTAAAATTATGGAAAAAGTTTTTGTGACAAGGTTGGATAAATTCACTGAGAAACATATTTTAAATAATGCTCAGTATGGATTCAGAACAAAACATTCGACAGCTATGGCAATTATGGAATTAATAGAGAAAATATCAACAACAATAGAAAATAAGGATTATTTTGTAGGTATTTTTATTGACTTGAAAAAAGCTTTTGATGTTATTGACCACCAAGATTGCTTCACAAGTTACAACAATATGGAATAAGAGGTATTGCACATCAGTGGGTAAAAAGGTACTTGGAAAACAGAAAACAGTTTGTTCAGATAAATAATATCAAATCAGAATTGTGTAATATTGCTTATGGAGTACCACAAGGATCAGTACTTGGACCCAAACTGTTTATTTTGTATATCAATGATTTTGTGAATGTATCTAATGTGCTTGGTAGCATTTTATTTGCTGATGATACAACGCTGATATACAGGAAGTAGCACAAGTGATAAAAACAGAATTGGAAAAGGTTAAGCATTGGTTTGATATAAACAGACTGTCACTAAATATTAATAAGACAAATTTCATATTGTTTAATGACAGAGCAAAAAAAAAAAAACGTGTCATTACAAATAGATGGAATGGATATACAAAGGGTAAAAGAAATGAAATTTTTAGGAGTCATAATTGATGAAGATCTTACATGGAAGTCACACATAAATTACATAAAAGGAAAAATAGCGAAAGCCATTGCTGTTTTGCATAAAGTAAAATATTCATTAAATAGTTATGGTTTATTAACATTGTACAATTCATTGATTTTCCCATATTTAACTTATTGTGTAGAAATCTGGGGATCAACATATACAACTTATATACAACCTTTGTTTATTCTGCAGAAAAGGGCTTTAAGGGTGATTAGCAACAGTGGTTTTAGAGATCCATCTAATCCATTGTTCATTAAGTATAGGGTACTTAAATTTCGTGATTTGGTCGATTTGAAAATATTACAAACAATGTACCAAGCAAATAAAAATACTTTACCAACAAACATTCAAAATATGTTTGAGAAAAGAGTAAGTAGTTATAAACTGAAAGGAATAGAAGTCTTTAGAAAACCAAGATACAGAACCAGAGTAAAAGAACGGAGTATTGCAGTAAATGGTGTAAAATTATGGAACAATCCCAACAAAGAAATTAAAGAATTAAGGTCGCTTAAATTATTTAAAAAACGTATTAAACTAGATGTATTAAGTAAGTATGAAACTATAAAATAAGTTAGTGGGCTGTAAGGAAGTTAAAAAAAAAAATGTAATTTGTTAATAATGTATAAAATGTTTTAAGTTTAAAAATGTAACCTGTCAGAGATGTAATCTATTTAATAATGGTCATAATTATGAAATAAGTCAGTGGTATGTGACAAGTTAAAGAAATACAATCTGTTAAATAATGTTGAAAAATGACGCTGGATATTGAAAGATTGTATTGTAAAAAGGGGCAGAAAATATAAGACTTGTTCTTCTCTCTGCTCCTTTTCATTCTGGTAATGGAGATGCTTTATTTCTGCTTTTCTGTTTTGTTTTGTTTTTCTTTTAAATGAATGAAATAAATATGATGTTACTATGAGCTCAATGAAATCTAGACTGTTGCAGATACAGACCTTTTCTGGACAATGAGGTTGATGTTCCTCAGTGCCACATACTGGACCTCAGGCTCACCAGACAGCAGGGTGACCAGCGGTGGGGACAACTTCTTCAGCAGGGTGCTGTAGTAGTCCGAGTCCTTGGGAAGCAGTTCTAAGAACTTCATCAGCACTTTGACAGCTGACAGGACCACTGCTGAGTTGGCATGAGAGAGCCGGGGAGTGACACGCTCACAGATGCTGTGTGGGGACAGAAAACTGACCTTCAGGGACAAATTAAAGGTTTGTTTCTTCTCTTCAGCAGGCTCTGCTTTCAGGGTTCCTACACATTTTTCATTTCAAAATTCCATACTTTTTCCATACTTAACTTTTTGTAACTTAACTGTACAAATAATTACTCATTTACTTAAATAAATTATTTAAAAATCCAACAGTAAACATGTCCTGTATGACACATTGTGGCATATCACCATATATACACTGAACGAAAATATAAACCAACAAGTTTTTGTTCCCATTTTTCATGACCTGAACTCAAAGATCTCTAAAACATTTTGTATATACACAAAAGACCTATTTCTCTCAAATATTGTTCACAAATCTGTCTACATGTGTGTTAGTGAGCACTTCTCCTTTGCTCAGATAAGCCATCCCACCTCACAGGTGTGGCTTATCAAGATGCTGATTAGACAGCATGATTATTGCACAGGTGTGCCTTAGGCTGGCCACAATAAAAGGCCACTATGAAATGTGCAGTTTTGCTTCATTTGGGGGGGGTGTCAGAAAACCAGTCAGTATCTGGTGTGACCATCATTTGCCTCAAACAGTGCAACACATCAAGTTGATCAGGTTGTTGATTGTGGCCTGTGGAATGTTGGTCCACTCCTCTTCAATGGCTGTGTGTAGTTGCTGGATATTGGCTGGAACTGGAACATGCTGTCATATTCGCCGATCCAGAGCATCCCAAACATGCTCAATGGGTGACATGTCTGTTGAATATGGTGGCCATGCAAGAACTGTGATGTTTTCAACTTCCAGGAACTGTGAACTGTTATCATTCCGCAACATGAGGTGATGGTCATGGATTAATGGCACAACAATCAGTCAAGATCTCCTCACAGTATCTCTGTACATTCAAAATGCCATCAATAATATGAACCTGTGTTCACTGTCCATAACATATCCCTGGTTCTCAAGACAAGGCACCTAAGTGGCTCCAATCTACTCTTTTCTACTCTTCTATTTTACTCTTCCTTTTTAGATTTACCTTAGTATACGTGCTTAGTTCCACCTTAGAATTGGAATATAATATAAAAGATATACCTTACTGAATTTTCATATGCCTGCCCATGCCTTGAACCACACCACCACCACCACAGGCCACTCAATCCACAACTCTGACATCAGAAAACTGCTCACCCACACAATGCCACACATGCTGTCTGCCATCTGTCCTGAACAGTGAATTCATCTGTGAAGAGAACGCCTCTCCATCATGCTAAACGCCATCGGATGTGAGCATCTGTCCGCTCAAGTCGGTTACAAGGACAAACTGAAGTCAGGTCAAGACCCCGATGAGGACGACAAGCATGCAGATGAGCTTCCCTGAGATGGTTTCTGACAGCTTGTGCAGAAATTCTTTGGTTCTGAAAACCGATTGTTTCAGCAGCTGTCCGAGTGGCTGGTCTCAGACCATCTTGGAGGTGAACATGCTGGATGTGGAGGTCCTGGGCTGATGTGATTACATGTGGTCTGCGGTTGTGAGGCTGGTTGGATGTACTGCCAAATCCTCTGAAACGCCTTTGGAGACGGCTTATGGTAGATAAATGAACATTCAATTCACGGGCAACAGCTCTGGTGGACATTCCTGCAGTCAGCATGCAAACTGCACACTACCTCTAAATTTGCGACGTCTCTGGCATTGTGCTGTGTGATAAAACTGAACATTTCAGAGTGGCCTTTTATTGTGGCCAGCCTAAAGGCACACCTGTGCAATAATCAAGCTGCCTAATCAGCATCTTGATCTGCCACACCTGTGAGGTGGGATGGATCATTTCAGCAAAGGAGAAGTGCTCACTAACACAGATTTAGACAGATGTGTCAACAGTATTTGAGAGAAATAAGTCTTTTGTGTATATAGAAAATTTTTAGAACTTTGAGCTCAGCTCAGGAAAAATGGGAGCAAAAACAAAAGTGTTGCATTTACATTTTTGTTCAGTGTAATATTCCAAGTTATGGCATATCATAATATCTATCTAGTAGAACATTTGTATCAGCACCTCTGCATAAGTAGGCTACTAGCAGAGGAAATCTAGGCTTGCATCTCTCATGTACCTTCTGGCAAACTGTAGCTGAAATTTTTAAGATCTTTTTAGAATATCTTTTTAAGAAAGTTCTTGTTTGTGCCACTCCACCATGAAGCTGGAGAACTGGAGATGCAACAGTCACAATTTACACTGTGAACAATTTCTCTAATCACAGCCACAGAAGCCTATAACTTCTTCTGGGTTGTTTGGGTGTCTTGGTGGCTTTCTTCACTCTTCTCCTTCTTGCACAGTCACTCAGTTTTGAGAACTGTCTACTCCACACATATTTACCATAGAGTGCCAAACTGTTTGTATTTCTTCATAAGACATATTCAGTGACTTGGAAATGTTCATGTATCCATCCCTTGACTTGTCAAAAAATAAATAAATAAATAAAAATAAATGCTGTAAAAGTGATTTATTGTAAATTCATCAAACAGCGGCAATAACTGTGTCAAGCATACATTTTATGTCAGTGTTTTTGTTTCACTTTACGTATGAAAGCATTTTGTTCTTGTTGCCAAACAACCTTGGACATTAACAAAAAATTTTTTTTTTGATAAAACAGTTTCTTTGTTTGCATTGATTTCGAACCATACATTAAAATGTATACATAAAATATAGAGGTACCAACAACTGTGTGCACACGTGTATGATGCACACTTCAGATTTCATGATGTTATTGTATCTCATGTCGTTTGTTGTTATATTAGTCATAAATAATGTTCATGTTAAAAACAAATGGTGGATGGATGCAGTGTTTGCTGCTGTGTGCTACAGTGTGTGTAATGTGTGCGCAGCAGAGAGCTGCGTCAGACACTTTAACACCATGACACAGACAGTAAGTGGAAACTCTTTCACAAAATGTTTTAAACTGGACAACAGCTCTTGTCACTCATGTTGGATGAATTTACTCTGCCGCATGTTTATTTATTTATTTTATGACTAGTCACGTAACGTGTGAGTCGAGACATTCCGCTTTAAGTTTGACATTGGGGTGAATGTGAGGCATAATTGTAAAGCGCTTTGAGCGTCTGATGCAGATGGAAAAGCGCTATATAAATGCAGTCCATTTACCATTTATTTGTGAAATTAGGTCATGTCATGCAGCATCACTCTGCACAGAATAAAAATCATTATAGGCAGTGTTGCTATTTGGTGAACATCCCATCTGTGAAATCTTACATGAATTCATATAAAATGTCAAATTAATAACAAGTAATGTGATGTGCAGTAAGTAAGTGGTATTGTTTTATTACAGTGAATCTGGAAAGTATTCACAGCACTTCACTTTTTACACATTTTATGTTACGGCCTTATTCCACAATGGATAAAATTCATGTTCTTCCTCACAATTCTACAGGCAATACCCCATCTTGTTTTTTGAATTTTGCAAATTTATTAAAAATTAAAAATAAACTATTTACAGCCTTTGTCGTGAAGCTTAAAATTGAGCTCAGGTGCCTCCTGTTTCCACTGATCATCCTTGAGATGTTTCTGCAGCTTAATTGGAGTCCACCTGGGGTAAATTCAGCTAATTAGATGTGATTTGGAAAGACACACCTGTCTACATATAAGGTCCCACGGTTGACAGTCAGAGCATAAACCAAGCATGAATTCAATGTAATTGTCTGTAGACCTCTGAGACAGGATTGTCTCGAGGCACAAATCTTTGAAGGTCCTAATGAGCACAGTGGCCTCCATCATCTGAAAATGGAAGAAGTTCAGATCCACCAGGACTCTTCATAGAACTGGCCGCCCATCTAAACTGAGCAATCGGGGAGAAGGGCCTTAGGTGACCAAGAACCCGATGGTCACTCTGTCAGAGCTCCATTCCTCTGTGGAGAGAGGAGAACCTTCCAGACGGACAACCATCTCTACAGCAATCCACCAATCAGGCCTGTATGGTAGAGTGACCAGACGGAAGCCACTCCTTAGTAAAAGGCACATGGCAGCCCACCTGGAGTTTGACAAAAGGCACCTGAAGGACTCTCAGACCAGGGAAAACAAAATTCTCTGGTCTGATGAGACAAAGATTGAACTCTTTGGCGTCATGTTTGGAGGAAACCAGCCACCATCCCTACAGTGAAGCATGGTGGTGGCAGCATCATGCTGTGGGGATGTTTTTCAGCAGCAGGAACTGGGAGACTAGTCAGGATTAGGGATGGGTATCGAGAACCAGTTCCTTTCGGGTATCGTTAAGAAATGATTCGATCCACCGACATCAATAACCTTTTTGCTTAACGATTCCCTTATCGGTCCTTCAGAGTGGCCGTTGTTTTTGGGGGTGTTTGTCAGGAAAATGATCATTTCTCTACACTGATTACAGAACTGCAGAGGGTCTGTAATCAAATTTTCTGCAGTGCAGCTTTGTTCTGAACCTTGAACCAATCGAAGCAGTGATTCGCAGATCAAAGCAGTGCTTCAATCTACTGCTTCATTGATTCATTATTTTATTTCGCTTTATCTAAATTTAACCCTGCTAAAACCCCAAAGCGCATATGTCTGAGTATTATTTACCTTTTTATGTTAAACCGACCTGTTATGGTCTTCTGAAACAGTTGATAGATGTATTTTATAACTTAAAAATGGGACCAATGCTAACGTGCTAGCATGTCTATGGCATTTTCAATGTTAAAGTTAGCATTAAGTTGTTGCAGCTGTCATCACGTTTGTGTGCATTTGTTTTCCATATAATAATTAATGGCTCAGCGTTTGTTGTCATAAAAGAGTCAAATGTATTACAAATTGTAATATTTTTTCAATTTATTTTTGTTGATATATTAATTCAATTCAATTTTTTTTTATATAGCGCCAAATCACAACAAACAGTTGCCCCAAGGCGCTTTATATTGTAAGGCAAGGCCATACAATAATTATGTAAAACCCCAACGGTCAAAACGACCCCCTGTGAGCAAGCACTTGGCTACAGTGGGAAGGAAAAACTCCCTTTTAACAGGAAGAAACCTCCAGCAGAACCAGGCTCAGGGAGGGGCAGTCTTCTGCTGGGACTGGTTGGGGCTGAGGGAGAGAACCAGGAAAAAGACATGCTGAGGAGGGGAGCAGAGATCAATCACTAATGATTAAATGCAGAGTGGTGCATACAGAGCAAAAAGAGAAAGAAACAGTGCATCATGGGAACCCCCCAACAGTCTACGTCTATAGCAGCATAACTACGGGATGGTTCAGGGTCACCTGATCCAGCCCTAACTATAAGCTTTAGCAAAAAGGAAAGTTTTAAGCCTAATCTTAAAAGTAGAGAGGGTGTCTGTCTCCCTGATCTGAATTGGGAGCTGGATCCACAGGAGAGGAGCCTGAAAGCTGAAGGCTCTGCCTCCCATTCTACTCTTACAAACCCTAGGAACTACAAGTAAGCCTGCAGTCTGAGAGCGAAGCGCTCTACTGGGGTGATATGGTACTACGAGGTCCCTAAGATAAGATGGGACCTGATTATTCAAAACCTTATAAGTAAGAAGAAGAATTTTAAATTCTATTCTAGAATTAACAGGAAGCCAATGAAGAGAGGCCAATATGGGTGAGATATGCTCTCTCCTTCTAGTCCCCGTTAGCACTCTAGCTGCAGCATTTTGAATTAACTGAAGGCTTTTTAGGGAACTTTTAGGACAACCTGATAATAATGAATTACAATAGTCCAGCCTAGAGGAAATAAATGCATGAATTAGTTTTTCAGCATCACTCTGAGACAAGACCTTTCTAATTTTAGAGATATTGCGTAAATGCAAAAAAGCAGTCCTACATATTTGTTTAATATGCGCTTTGAATGACATATCCTGATCAAAAATGACTCCAAGATTTCTCACAGTATTACCAGAGGTCAGGGTAATGCCATCCAGAGTAAGGATCTGGTTAGACACCATGTTTCTAAGATTTGTGGGGCCAAGTACAATAACTTCAGTTTTATCTGAGTTTAAAAGCAGGAAATTAGAAGTCATCCATGTCTTTATGTCTGTAAGACAATCCTGCAGTTTAGCTAATTGGTGTGTGTCCTCTGGCTTCATGGATAGATAAAGCTGGGTATCATCTGCGTAACAATGAAAATTTAAGCAATACCGTCTAATAATACTGCCTAAGGGAAGCATGTATAAAGTGAATAAAATTGGTCCTAGCACAGAACCTTGTGGAACTCCATAATTAACTTTAGTCTGTGAAGAAGATTCCCCATTTACATGAACAAATTGTAATCTATTAGACAAATATGATTCAAACCACCGCAGCGCAGTGCCTTTAATACCTATGGCATGCTCTAATCTCTGTAATAAAATTTTATGGTCAACAGTATCAAAAGCAGCACTGAGGTCTAACAGAACAAGCACAGAGATGAGTCCACTGTCCGAGGCCATAAGAAGATCATTTGTAACCTTCACTAATGCTGTTTCTGTACTATGATGAATTCTAAAACCTGACTGAAACTCTTCAAATAGACCATTCCTCTGCAGATGATCAGTTAGCTGTTTTACAAGTACCCTTTCAAGAATTTTTGAGAGAAAAGGAAGGTTGGAGATTGGCCTATAATTAGCTAAGATAGCTGGGTCAAGTGATGGCTTTTTAAGTAATGGTTTAATTACTGCCACCTTAAAAGCCTGTGGTACATAGCCAACTAACAAAGATAGATTGATCATATTTAAGATCGAAGCATTAAATAATGGTAGGGCTTCCTTGAGCAGCCTGGTAGGAATGGGGTCTAATAGACATGTTGATGGTTTGGATGAAGTAACTAATGAAAATAACTCAGACAGAACAATCGGAGAGAAAGAGTCTAATCAAATACCGGCATCACTGAAAGCAGCCAAAGATAACGATACGTCTTTGGGATGGTTATGAGTAATTTTTTCTCTAATAGTTAAAATTTTGTTAGCAAATAAAGTCATGAAGTCATTACTAGTTAAAGTTAATGGAATACTCAGCTCAATAGAGCTCTGACTCTTTGTCAGCCTGGCTACAGTGCTGAAAAGAAACCTGGGGTTGTTCTTATTTTCTTCAATTAGTGATGAGTAGAAAGATGTCCTAGCTTTACGGAGGGCTTTTTTATAGAGCAACAGACTCTTTTTCCAGGCTAAGTGAAGATCTTCTAAATTAGTGAGACGCCATTTCCTCTCCAACTTACGGGTTATCTGCTTTAAGCTACGAGTTTGTGAGTTATACCACGGAGTCAGGCACTTCTGATTTAAAGCTCTCTTTTTCAGAGGAGCTACAGCATCCAAAGTTGTCTTCAATGAGGATGTAAAACTACTGACGAGATACTCTATCTCACTTACAGAGTTTAGGTAGCTACTCTGCACTGTGTTGGTATATGGCATTAGAGAACATAAAGAAGGAATCATATCCTTAAACCTAGTTACAGCGCTTTCTGACTAGATTACACTAGACTTCTAGTGTAATGAAACTTATTCCCCACTGCTGGGTAGTCCATCAGAGTAAATGTAAATGTTATTAAGAAATGATCAGACAGAAGGGAGTTTTCAGGGAATACTGTTAAGTCTTCTATTTCCATACCATAAGTCAGAACAAGATCTAAGATATGATTAAAGTGGTGGGTGGACTCATTTACATTTTGAGCAAAGCCAATAGAGTCTAATAATAGATTAAATGCAGTGTTGAGGCTGTCATTCTCAGCATCTGTGTGGATGTTAAAATTGCCCACTATAATTATCTTATCTGAGCTAAGCACTAAGTCAGACAAAAGGTCTGAAAATTCACAGAGAAACTCACAGTAACGACCAGGTGGACGATAGATAATAACAAATAAAACTGGTTTTTGGGACTTCCAATTTGGATGGACAAGACTAAGAGTCAAGCTTTCAAATGAATTAAAGCTCTGTCTGGGTTTTGGATTAATTAATAAGCTGGAATGGAAGATTGCTGCTAATCCTCCGCCTCGGCCCATGCTACGAGCATTCTGACAGTTAGTGTGACTCGGGGGTGTTGACTCATTTAAACTAACATATTCATCCTGCTGTAACCAGGTTTCTGTAAGGCAGAATAAATCAATATGTTGATCAATTATTATATCATTTACCAACAGGGACTTAGAAGAGAGAGACCTAATGTTTAATAGACCACATTTAACTGTTTTAGTCTGTGGTGCAGTTGAAGGTGCTATAGTATTTTTTCTTTTTGAATTTTTATGCTTAAATAGATTTTTAATAACAACAACAATAATAGTAATAATAACTCATAATAACTAATAATGCTACAATACAATTTTAGAGAAAGAGACAAAAAAAAACCTGATTAAAAACACAACAGAAAATATAAAACCAACTAACAATGAACATAAATAAATCAATATAGAAATAAATGTTTCCTGTGAACACCTAGTGACTCTTACACCTCCACTTCATCCCTGTTTCATTTAAGTTTAATGAGAATTTGTTTTGGTCAAACCATATTTTCAATGTGTTAATTTCTTCAGTGATTTCCTCCAGAACTATCTGCCAAACTAGAAAACTGCTGCATCCTAGTAACAGCAGAATACTACTGGAATGAATCTGAATAAGGAAAGTTGGGTTTTTTTCTCACTAAATGGATGCTGCACTTACTGCAGTTTATTGTCTGGAATAGTCCCAGATTGCATTTCAGAGCTTCTAGTATTCAAACATTTTCGTGCGGGTGGTGTTGGGGGTAATTTGGGGTTTCAGCTTTTTTTGTTTTTCCATCCCTGAATATGTCAATTGTGAGTCACTTTTGTGCAGATTAACACCATTTAAATAAACTGACACTTCTTTCCAAATGCTGTAATACAAACGAACTGCAATCAATCAAAACGTTTTTTTTTTTCCTCCCAAAATGAGCGTCCTGTGCTGACGTGCAGCAGCTGGCTGAGCTCAATACAGAGGTACGGAGAGACTTTCATGCCAAAATGTCTGAAAGAAATGCTTTTGACAAAAACTACAGATTTTATTTATTTTTATTTATCTCCAGAGATCAAGGATCCAGTGACCAATTTCATATTTATTTACTTTAATACTCAATAAAATGTTGACACAGAAAACCTGTAAAACCTACTTTTAGTACACAAAAAATTCACAAGAGGCATCAATAAGGGAATTGATAAGGAATCAGATCAATAAGCAGAATTAATAATGGCATCAATGTCAATAAAATCTTACCAATACACATCCCTACACAACAGTCACATTTTAGTTCGTTTCCAGGAAATGTATCTTCTGTGAAAGTGACTTCATAGCTTTGTGCATCCATGAGAAAAGTGATGAACAGCAGCTTGAATCACAGGAGCAGCAGAACAGAAAGAAAATTAAAAACAGAACCTTTATCAACAGGCAGAAAATACACAGTCATCTCTGCACTCAGAGGTTTATCTACATTATCAGAGCCAAGTGGCCTCTGTGTGTGTGTGTGTGTGTGTGTGTGTGTGTGTGTGTGTGTGTGTGTGTGTGTGTGTGTGTGTGTGTGTGTGTGTGTGTGTGTGTGTGTGTGTGTGTGTGTGTGTGTGTGTGTGTGTGTGTGTGTGTGTGTGTGTGTGTGTGTGTGTGTGTGCATGCAACGTCGATCACACAGAAACAGGGGAGAGCTGACATGTGCCGTTTGGTATATTTATGTATTTTGGGTCAAGGATTAACACCCTCAAAATGAGACATTGACAGGACTAATATTTTTGGAGAATTATTAGTTGGATGGACATTCCTAACTACATTCTGAACTCACACACCATTCCAGCAGGGGGCGGTAAGTCATCTTTTTATTAAAAGTGTGAATGCATGATTTTATTTTGTAAGTTCGATGTAAGTACATAATATAATTGTAAATACATTAAAAATACATGGATGATTAATCTATTGGCCAAACATCTTTACAACGTTCAGTGTTCCTGTTTCATGTTTCACCAAAACACTTTTCATCTCCTTAGATATAAAGCTCTCCTCTTTTATTTGGAATAAAAAGAAACCACGTATCGGTAATGCCATATTACACAGACCTAGACAGCATGGAGGACTTGGCTTACCAAATTACTGGGCAGCAAATAATAAAATGATGTCTTATTGGATGGTTAATGATGAAACAACAGCTGCACCTGACTGGCTCATTCTAGAGAAAGACTCTACACAACACTTCATTACCTATTTGTTGGGTTCTTCTCAACCATATCCAGAGCCTCTAATTAATTATTCTTCAAACCCGGTTGTTGTTCACTCTTTTAAGATATGGAAACAGTTTAGACAAAACTTTGTCAACTCTCATTACTTGCTCCCATTGAAAAAAAAAAAATCATGCTTTAATGCCACCCTTAGCAGAAGCTTTGTTTGGTGCTTGGTCTAAACACGGGGTCTGTTCATTTAGAGGTATGTTCATAAATGGCTTGTTCCCCTCATTTGAACAGGTTGTCCTAAGATTTGGAATCCCAAGGGCTCACTTCTTTAGATACTTACAGATCCGTAGCCTTCACACAGTTTCTTTTTGAACCTCAAAGCACACTCCTGGATCAAATTAATAATCTCAGATCATCCAGAAAGAGGAAGATGAGTGACATTTATTCCCTATTAATGTGAGAAGCTTCGACCACTTTAAATTCCCTCAAAAGCAAGTGGGAGGAGAAGCTTGGCATGGCATTCCAGAGACCCTTTGGTCAAAAATGATTGGGAGAATATATATACATCCTCAACTTGTATGAAACATACTGTCATGCAATTTAAAATCTTCCACAAACTACACTGGACCCATTTTTACCCAACAAAAAACCTATGTGTGATTGTTGCAAACAATCTGATGCGACTTTAATTCACACGCTTTGGGAATGACCAAGGTTATCAAATTTGTGGCTGCTGATATTCGGTACTTTCTGTAAAATTATAGGTAGAGACTAGAACTTATCCGCCTTCCCAGCTGTATTTGGTGTGGTGACACAAACCCTAATTCAGAAAAACCACACACAACGTTGTCTGGCTTTCACCACACTTGTAACCAGAAGACAAATTTTGATGAAGTGGAAAGACTGTAACCCTCCAACTTTTACTGAGTAGAATAGAAATACGCTGTATTTGTTTAAACTGGAGAAGATGAGGTATACTGTCAGGGGGACAGACAATCACCGGCCCTGGCGGACTCATTCATAGAGGCCAACGCTCGACTGTCTGCCAAACGACGTGATAAGGCTCGAGGATCCCACCAACATGTGTGCAATCCCCTCAAATAGTCCACCGATGGGGGAACAGAAAAGGCAGTGGGCGCACGCCCACGTCTGAAAAAAGCGACCCAGGGGCAGCCTCCTCTGCCACTGGAATATCTAACTGCAGGAGACTTAAGGCCCTATGCATAACATCCTGCACAGCAGCATCGCTCGACTCACTGACTGCACTTTGAGATGAGCCGAACAAACCCGTTTCAGCAGCAAGAGATGACCGAGTCTCCGCTTCCACCAAAAAATGAGAGGCCGAGACACAATACATCCTCCTCCACCACCAACTCAGGCATAGGAGGAGAAGCCCCCGTCTCAGGCAAGGTAGCTTCCAGCTGCCGGACTTGCAACAATGACTTCATCTCAGCCAATTCTGCAGACAGCTGCTCTACCCGTGCAGCAAGGCCTTGATCGGCTTTGACCCGCTTCTTCTTAGGAGGAGCCACGGTAGCAGTGACCTAACTCCGACGCTTTGAATGCCTGGGCGCAGTCACCTGCATCGAAGGCGGGAGCTGGTCGGCCTCTTGTTGAGGGTGCAGCCGAGCCACTCTCACAGCACGAGGCATGTAACTGCAGTTCATACAGGGATGTTCTGACAGCGCCTCTGTCAGGTGGTCAAGCCCGAGACAAGCTGGGCACAGGTCATGACCGTCATCTGCTCGGAGTGCGAGCCCACAAGCAGTGCAGCAGTGGGAGCCGACCATAATCCAGACCGCTCAACAGGTGAATCCACACGGCTAGCAGTCTTTAGAATAAATGCCAGCACCGGGAAAGGGGGCGCGAACGCTGCCATCACTAGTAATAGCGAAACAGGAGACCAACTCCATTAGCTGTGACAAAATGCAGGCCAAAAAAAAAAAAAAAAAACTGGGATAGGGGAGCACGCACGCCGCCATCACCAGAAGTAGCCAAAGACACAAACCAAAAAAAGGCTAATAAGCGTAGTAGACCAAAACCGGGAGAGGGGACGCTCACGCTGCTGTCACCAGTAATGGCAGAAACCGGCCAAACAAAAAACAAAGTATAACAAAGTTAGCTTTCAATGTAACCAGGCTCAAAACCGGGAGAGGGGGTGCTCACGCTGCCATCACCGTTATTAGCAAAAACTAAACAACAAAAGGAGGCCAACACTGTTAGCCTTAAACAGAAATAGGCTCAAAATCGGGAGAAGGGGTGCTTACGCTGCCGTCACCGGTAATAGAAAAAAAACTAAACAACAACAGGACCAAAGGCTAACCCAGGTAGCTCGAAACAACATATGCACATCCATATACTCATGCAAGAGGGGGCGAACACGCTGCTGTCACCGGTAATGGTGAATAAAAGAGACACTTACTGCAGTAACAAGCACCGTCCAGGAAGGCAAAAAACGCTGCTCCTGCCAAAGGAAAGGCGAAAGGGTTGTCCAACGACGGCAAGACCACAATAAATATCCAGCACAAACTGGCGGACGCCAACAGTAGCGAACCGCGCGCAAGAAGAAAAAAGGAACAGAGCCTCGGATGACATATCCTTATATACACTGTGATTGGTCATCCGTGGTGTCAGAAGGTGACTATTTTGGTATTATTACTCGAACTGCGCATGCGCGAAGGGATCATTCAGTGCTTTCAGCACCGCCCTCTGGCGGTCAGGACGGATGAAATGGAACTCCTATTTTATAAACGCTAGCCAATCTAGTGCGTGTGGATCCCCAAGGGCAACACACTATCTTCATGATCTTCATAGATGGAGAGGAGAAAAAGATCTGCATTTTAATGGTGCCACTCGACTGATACTGATTTCTTAGAATACTGGCTGACATCATGATGGTGATTCAGTGAAGTGTGCTGTTCTGAGCTGTGACTGGCTGTTGGCAGAGTGAAATCCCAGTGAGTGTGAGCTACCTTTGAGCCTCGCGTTCATCCTTGGGGTTGTAGTTGGACAGGCAGTCGAGGATGAAGATCTGTCCCCACTCTGTGCATTCATTGAGGGCTGTCAGCAGCTTGTTGATGTTCTGGGGATTAAGGTCCAGCAGGTTGCTGTTGGGATGAGACTCACTGATCTCCGACAGAGCTGCAACTGCATTGGCCACGACCTAAAGGGCACAGAGGTCACATGATTTCCGGTGATGTTACAACACTGACGGCATGCTCGGTCACAGGACGACTGCTGACTCAGCCACCATCTCAACACGTCATCAACCTCACAACGAAGATGTACGAGTGAGTGTTTTCTTTTGCTGTGGCTCGATGAGCGGTAAGACAGGACTCTCAGGTGTTACTCACTGAAATCACCTGCACCTGGTTACTGAGACCAGTTTGAGGCTCTGCATGTCCACACAAAGTGGGTTGCACAGGCACAGGTACCACCGTGCTTCATTCTTGTAGTTTTATTGGGAAAACCACCAGCTGTTCCAGAACTCTCTCCACATTCCACAGACAAGGACTGCTGTCAGTGGAAATGAAGCAAACCCACAGAGTCAGCTGGAGTGTGGAGTAAAACACAACACTCTCATAGATCCTGGACTCTTCAAAAACATATAAACGTCAGCATGGAGACAGACGTGTGCCACACTTTTGTTCTACTGACTTCACAATTGTCCAAAAGATGATCACTGACACCATCCACAAGTCCGATAAAACATAGCTGAAAGGGCTGCCTGTTCAAGGAGTGCTGGATCAAAGAACATTCATGGAAAGTTAACTGGAAATAAAAAATGTGGTCAGAAAAGAGGATTCAAAATGCTGCAGCTAGAGTACTGACGGGGACTAGAAGGAGAGAGCATATCTCACCCATATTGGCCTCTCTTCATTGGCTTCCTGTTAATTCTAGAATAGAATTTAAAATTCTTCTTCTTACTTATAAGGTTTTGAATAATCAGGTCCCATCTTATCTTAGGGACCTCATAGTACCATATCACCCCAATAGAGCGCTTCGCTCTCAGACTGCAGGCTTACTTGTAGTTCCTAGGGTTTGTAAGAGTAGAATGGGAGGCAGAGCCTTCAGCTTTCAGGCTCCACTCCTGTGGAACCAGCTCCCAATTCAGATCAGGGAGACAGACACCCTCTCTACTTTTAAGATTAGGCTTAAAACTTTCCTTTTTGCTAAAGCTTATAGTTAGGGCTGGATCAGGTGACCCTGAACCATCCCTTAGTTATGCTGCTATAGACGTAGACTGCTGGGGGGTTCCCATGATGCACTGTTTCTTTCTCTTTTTGCTC
Source organism: Thalassophryne amazonica (assembly GCF_902500255.1). NCBI lineage: Eukaryota > Metazoa > Chordata > Actinopteri > Batrachoidiformes > Batrachoididae > Thalassophryne > Thalassophryne amazonica. Next base: position 3,778,155 of record NC_047111.1, read on the forward strand.
TGTATGCACCACTCTGCATTTAATCATTAGTGATTGATCGCTGCTCCCCTCCACAGCATGTCTTTTTCCTGGTTCTCTCCCTCAGCCCCAACCAGTCCCAGCAGAAGACTGCCCCTCCCTGAGCCTGGTTCTGCTGGAGGTTTCTTCCTGTTAAAAGGGAGTTTTTCCTTCCCACTGTAGCCAAGTGCTTGCTCACAGGGGGTCGTTTTGACCGTTGGGGTTTTACATAATTATTGTATGGCCTTGCCTTACAATATAAAGCGCCTTGGGGCAACTGTTTGTTGTGATTTGGCGCTATATAAAAAAATTGATTGATTGATTGAAAAGAGGCACAAGCAACAGGGAAGATTGTCAAGCAAAATCGATTCAGGAAGAAGGAGTGGACTGAGGCTGAAGTCAGTGCATTAAAAGACACCATGCACACGTGCCCAGGAAATGTTTTAATTTGTCACATTCCTTGTGTCAAGCCACTCCTGAACCAGAGGCAATGTCAGAAGAGTCTTACCTGGGCTCAGGAGAAAAAGAAATGGCCCTATTACTCAGTGGTCCAAAGTCCTTTTCAGATGAAAGGTAATTTTGCATTTCATTTGGAAATCAAGACCCCAGAGTCTGGAGGAAGAGTGGAGAGGCACAGAATCTAAGCTGCTTGAACTCCACTGTGAAGTTTCCAGTCAGTGATGATTTGGGGTGTTATGCCCTCTGCTGGTGCTGGTCCACTGTGTGATATCCAGTCTTCAGTTATCCAGTCAACGGTTGAGTTGACCATTAAAGGGTTAAACTGCTGGACATTATGGACAATGCCAGTCAGCCTCTACACACCGTCATCAGCAACCAGAGGAGCCTCTTCAGCCACAGATTGCTCCTTCCCAAGTGCAGGACCAGCAGACTGAAAAACTCCTTTGACCCTCAGGCCATCAGGCTGTACAACTCCTCACTCAGGGGGAGGAGCAGAAACAGGAAGACAGGAAGGACAGGAGCAGTTGTAGCCAGTAAGCCAGTAGTTCTGGTATTTACATTTATCTTTTGCAAACTGTTTCTTACTTCTATTTGTGATACTCTGTGAAATGGTAAATGAACTGCATTTATATCATGCTTTTCCATCTGCATCAGACGCTCAAAGCGCTTTACAAATAATGCCTCACATTCACCCCGATGTCAGGGTCCTGCCATACAAGGTTCTCACTACACACCGGGAGCAACAGGGGATTAGAGACCTTGCCCAAGGGCCCTTAGTGATTTTCCAGTCAGGCTGGGATTTAAACCAAGGATGTTCTGGTCTCAAGCCCAATGCCTTAACCAGTAGACCATCACCTCCCCTGGTTGCGGTCATTTCGTTTCAAGTTTGATTGTTCATGTTAAATTTTCTCATTTTTCAATGCATACACACAGGAGCACACTCGTGTCGCATTGCGGTGGCTCTTAAAAGAGTCGTTTTGTGTGCATATGGTGCTCTCAGCTCTCAGCCCTGAGGGAGTCTTCCCAAGAGATTAATACAGTTCTATCTAGTCTAATCTAATCTAATCTAACAGCAGTTGCTATCAGGAAGACATTGTCACTAATCTGAAGGAATTTAGTCATAACAGTAGGTACAGGCCACCTAATACAGTCACCACTACTGACTACAGCTGAAAATGGGGAAGTCGCGGAAATGTAGACTGTGAAATTGTTGGACGAAATTCTTCTTAATAAACAGCCTTATACTCATATTTATCAGAATCTTATTTGATTATAAATGAGTCAGCTGATTAGTAATATAATTATCAACTTTGATGGAAGGGCATGTTACAGGAAAACAACTCCATGCTGTGACTGGAAGGGTGCACTGGCACTGCTACAGCCACTGCCTCAAGGTAACTGCTATAGGTCCAACCATATAGGCCACTTTGGCAGAAATGCTAAAACACTGAAAGAAACCCATGTTTGAAAATAAGTGGTGTAGTTCCTACCATGGGATTGGAGTCAGCAATTAGATCCCTCAGGGAGTCCAGGAAGCCTTGGTCCTCTACCATCTGGGCATTGATGTCATGAAGTTTAGCCACACAAACAGCAGCTGTCTTTCTCACATATGGATCTTCATCCTTCAGGCACTTCCTTAGTGGCTCACACAGATACTCTGTGATCTTATCCACACGAATACAACCCATGGTGCGGACAGCCAGAGCTCGGATCAAAGGGTTTGGGTCCTCACAGTCCTACAAGGGAGAAAAACAAATTAATGATACTTTCAGTCATTTTGACCAGGTGTGAATTCGGGACGCACCGATCCCGATGCCCAATCCCGTATTCATTTACTCGTACTTGTAGTCATAAAACATCTCTGATACTACGACATCCGATACCCCTTTACTGCAGCGTGACGTCAACCTCTCAATGTGGGATTTTCACGTACACGCTCTGTAATTTCCGGACTATAAGATGCTATTTTTTTCATATGTTTTGAACACCGCAGCTTAAACAATGATGTGGCTAATTTATGGATTGATACAGGCTTTAATGTAATTTACTCTAAAGTCGAAATACATCCGTCAATGCTGTCCATTGATTGGCTGAAAGCTGCCGTCCATCATGGGGAGTAAATTCACATACAGTAAATAATAGCTTGGAAACACAACATCTGAAAATACTTTAATTCCTTGTTGTGGTTGATAAAAGTTCCTCTGTGACTTCGGCACTTTGCGCCAGTTCCTCCATCAGAACTTAGTTCAGGGTCAGGGTTTCAGCAGCGGAGATTGTCCATCAGGTTGGTGAGTTTCAGCCTTTGGTGTGGGTGTTCAGGTCGATGGGAGTCCTGCTTGGTCTGCTACAGGTGTAATCCGCTTGTTGAATGTCTGTGGTGCTACATTCGGACCCCCCACTTGCCTCCACAAGCTGCAATTTGCGCCAGAAGTTGAGTCGCTTCGCCTCATTAACAGTTAATTTACCACAGGCATCTGCTATTCTGCCTGAATGTGAGTAAATTATCCCATAAGCCACAAAGAAAAAAATAAAATAAAATCATGTTAAAATTACTCTGTTTTGCCTCAGTGTGTTGCAGATATGCCACACGACACCATGTGTGTATGTGCACGCATACCGTGCTCCTCCAATATTACATGTTCCACCTTTGGGGGAAAAAAACATTTGCGATATGTATTTGTGTCCTGTACACAGAGAAGCTTCTTTTCATCAAAAACAACCTGTCCACACATTTTCAAAAAAAAAAAAAAAAAAAAAAAAGGCTTAATGCTCACAGACATAAAAAAAAAGTTAGTGATGGACAGTTCAAGTTCTGTTCCTGGCACAGGCACACTCAGAGCCAGGTGCAGGCAGCAAAGAGCAGCACTGGCACACTCAGAGTCAGGTGCAGGCTGTAAAGGGCAGCACTGGCACACTCAGAGTCAGGTGCAGGCTGTAAAGGGCAGTACTGGCACACTCGGAGCCAGGTGCAGGCTGCAAAGGGCAGCACTGGCACACTCAGAGCCAGGTGCGGGTTGCAAAGAGCAGCACTGGCAAAGGGCAGCACTGGCACACTCAGAGCCAGGTAGAGGCTGCGGAGGGCAGCACAGGTACACTCAGAGCCAGGTGCAGGCTGCAAAGGGCAGCACTGGCACACTCAGAGCCAGCTGCAGGCTGCAGAGTGCAGCACTGGCACACTCAGAGCCAGGTGCAGGCTGCAAAGAGCAGCAGTGGCACACTCAGATATAGGATTTTCAATTTCAATTTATTTTGTTTATACAGCACCAAATCACAAGCTGCCTCAAGGCGCTTCACACAAGTAAGGTCTAACCTTACCAACCCCCAGAGCAAGAACACAGGTGACAGTGGCAAGAAAAAACTCCCTCTGATGATACTGAGAAAGAAACCTCAAGTAGACAAGACTCATAGGGGTGACCCTCTGCTTAGGCCATTTTAACAGTTCTAAGGTTTTTACAAAGCTTTACAAAGGATCAGGAAACAGGAAATCAAAACAACATGACATAATAACAAAACAATACGCATTTGATGAGAAGTCCACACAAGTGGTTATGCCACAGGCGGGGGTCATCTAGCATTCCTCGTGCAGACAGTGGGCCTGCGGCAATGTACATTTCAAACGCAAACTGCAGTGTGTGGCACAAGCTTCAGGTGTGGCATCTTGCTGTCAGTCCGGCACCCTGACTTCAGTAGCCATCCCACTATCCATGCCTTGAACAGAGAGAAAAAGAGCAGAATCAGTCACCCATAAAACTACACCTAAGGTATAATTCAGGGATAAAAAAAAAGTAAATCAAGAGGAAAGCAGAGAAAATATTGAGGTGATCACCTGCCGCTAGCCCTAAGCTTCACTAACAGACCCACAATTTAGATAAAGTTGAGGCTGAGACCTGTTCCATTACAAATAAAATGAATTCAGCTCACACCCCAGCCCCCCCCCCCCCCCACTGTAACTCTGACTGAGGTGAGAGGCCAGCTCCTGCGGCTGAAGCAGAGGAAAGCAGCAGGACCTGATGGGATCTCCCCGAGGCTGCTGAGGACCTGTGCAGATAAGCTCTGTGAAGTCGTCAGCCACATCTTCAACATGAGCCTCAGCCTGGGGTTGGTCCCCACCCTGTGGAAGACCTCCTGTGTGGTCCCGGTTCCCAAAACACCGCACGCCAAGGAACCGGCCCACTACAGGCCAGGTGCCCTGACCTCCCACCTCATGAAGACCATGGAACGGCTTGTCCTGTCTCACCTCCGCACCGTGGTGAGCGACACCCAGGACCCACTGCAGTTCGCCTACAGGCCCAACATCGGGGTAGATGACGCTGTCATCTATAGGGATGGGTATCGGGTATCGTTAAGAAATGATTCAATCCACCGACCTCAATAAGCTTTGTGCTTAACGATTCTGTTATCGGTCCTTCAGAGTGGCCGTTGTTTTGGCGGGTGTTTGTCAGGAAAATGATAATTTCTCTACATTGATTACAGACCCTGCAGCGGGTCCTTAATCAACTTTTCTGCAGCGCGGTTTTGCTTTGAACCTTGAACCAATCGAAGCGTGGTTCGCAGATTGAAGCAATGCTTCGGTCGATTGCTTCATTTATTTATTTCTTTCGCTTAATTTTCCCCCGCTAAAACCCTAAAGAGCATATGTCTGTGAGTATTATTTACCTTTTCTGTGTTAAACCGATCTGTTATGGTCTTCTGAAACAGTTGATAGATGTATTTTATAACTTAAAAACAGGAGCGATGCTAACACGTTAGCATGTCTACGGCATTTTCAATGTTAAAAGTTAGCATTTAGCAACTGCAGCTGTCATCACGTTCGGGTGCATTTGTTTTCAAATTGTAATATTCCTTAAATTTATTTTTGCTTATATATTAATAATCTAATGATTATTATATACAATTTTAGAGAAAGAGACAAAAATAACCTGAATAGAAACACAACAGAAAATATGTAATAGCAACTACCATAAATAAATAAATACATACAGAAATAAGTGTTTCCTGTGAACACCTAGTGACTCTCACACCTCCATTTCATCCCTGTCTTATTTAAGTTTAATGATAGTTTGTTTCGGTCAAACCATATTTTCAATGTGTTAATTTCTTCAGTGATTTCCTCCAAAACTATCTGCCAAACTAGAAAACTGCTGCATCCTTGTAAGAGCAGAATACCACTGGAATGAATTTGAATAAGGAAAGTTGTTTTTTTTTTCTCACCTAAATGGATTCAGCACTCACTCCAGTTTATTGTCTGGAATAGTCCCAGATTGCATTTCAGAGCTTCTAGAATTCAAACAGTTTCGTGCAGGTGGTGCTGGGGGGTAATTTGGGGTTTCAGTTTTTTTTGTTTTTCACCACTTTCATCTCTGAATATGAGTCGTGATTCACTTTTGTGCGGATTAAAGTTACTAACTGGGACTCTCGTTCACACAGCTCCAAATGTTGCGCGGCTCTCTGACGAGTCAAGATAGAACGATAGAATTCAGTCTGAATAACTTCAAATCTTAACACAGTTTTGTTTATTTTTATTTATGTCCAGAGATCAAGGGTACAGTGACTAATTTCACATTTATTTACTTTAAGACTCAAGGAAATACATAGAAAACCTGTAAAGCCTACTTTTAGTACAAAATTCACGAGGTATCGATAAGGGAATCGATAAGGAATCGGATCGATAAGCAGAATCGATAATGGAATCAATATCGATAAAACCTTATCAATACCCATCCCTAGTCATCTACCTACTGCAGCGAGTGTTCACCCACCTGGAGACCGGTGGGAGCGCTCTGAGAGTCATGTTCTAATGGGCTCGCTAGCCGGCCCAACACTAACCTCATCTGGAGTGCCCGTAACATCTAACTCCACTGAGCTAAGAAGCTGCTCTAACTTACGGACACGGCTCTCTAAGAGAGCCACCCTATCTTCCAACATCACGCAGGATTTACGGAGGGTGTAAAGTAGGATTTGTAGTGTACTTTGTGCAATAAGAAATTCAAAAATGTAGCCAAGCAAACACGAGCTAACCAATAATGGATAAGCTAACCACTCCTAAGGCTCACAAAGACGCAAATAAATGAATTAAAATTCACAGCAGTTACACTGAAAAACTAACAGAAGTATTAAACAGGTTAAAAAGCAGCAGCTATAAAAATAACCTAGCTAGTGGAAAAAAAAGAAAACACTCCTAAAATTAACACAAGAGTAAAGTACTAAGATAAAATTCACAACTTACACTAAACAGTTAATTAACTAACAGAAGTATAAAAAAATGAAATGAAAAAATGATGACGGGGGTCCGAAATAGCTAACCGCTAGCGAAAATGCTAGCCGCTCCTAAGATTTTACACAGGAGTAAAAAAATTACTTAAAATTCACAGCAGTTCGACTGAAAAATGAACAGAAGTATTAAACGGGTAAAAAAGAAACAGCTATAAAAAGTAATGACGGGGGAGGGCAGGAGTCAACCTAGCTAGCTAACCGCTAGTGAATGGTAATTGTTAGCGATTTAACAACATTATTTAACAACAGGACTGTTGTTAAATAATGTTCAGAGTAGATACAATTAATAACCAGAAGAGTGCTAAACAGAAATAAAAGAAGCGTATACAACCGTGTGAAGTTCAGAGTAGCGTCACAGCAACAAACAATCCTTCAGAAGCAAGTTGCCAGATCTGTCCTTAAAAAGTTTTGTTGGTATAGGATCAAATAAACAGGTGTGCTTTTTGTTGACGTTACGAGTTTCGTCAGCATGCCTTGTGAGACACTATCAAATTCTGTAAATCTAGGTAACACCTCAGTAGTGGCGCCCACCTCAATAGTAGGGTGTAGTGGCTGGGTTAAGGCATGCTGGGATATGTTTAACTTAATGTTTTCTATTTTCTTATCAAAGTAATCCAGGAAATCTGCTGTAAAAGGAGAGTGAACTACAGGTGGCTGTCCATGAATAAGTTTTGCCACAGTGTCAAACAAGAACTTCATGTGTGTGGTCTCTCAGGTTTTGGAAACCTAAAGATAATTTTAAAATCCTGCCGTGTGAACCAGGCTTTAGATAGCATCAAGCCACGTTAAGGTGGAATACTTCTAATTTTGAACTACACCATTTCTGCTCTAGACCTCTAGCCTTATGCTTAAGGTCACGCAGGTAATCAATGAACCAAGGTGACTGTGTTTTGAGGGAGCACAGTTTTAACACAGGTTGCGCAATCATGTTGAGTGCAGTTTTGAGCCCTGAGTTTAAACTATCCACAAGACTGTCAACAGATTGGGTATTTGCCAAATGTGAAGCTAAGACATCAGGCAGACTAGCTTAGAGTTCAGTCTTAGTTGAGGAGTTGATGTAATAAGGTTGTTGTTCCACTAAACACGGCAGCGAGACTGTAAACTTAATAAGTGAGTGATCAGTGATCTTCACTTAGCCTGGAAAAAGAGTCTGTTGCTCTATAAAAAAGCCCTCCGTAAAGCTAGGACATCTTTCTACTCATCACTAATTGAAGAAAATAAGAACAACCCCAGGTTTCTTTTGAGCACTGTAGCCAGGCTGACAAAGAGTCAGAGCTCTATTGACCTGAGTATTCCATTAACTTTAACTAGTAATGACTTCATGACTTTCTTTGCTAACAAAATTTTAACTATTAGAGAAAAAATTACTCATAACCATCCCAAAGACGTATCGTTATCTTTGGCTGCTTTCAGTGATGCCGGTATTTGGTTAGACTCTTTCTCTCCGATTGTTCTGTCTGAGTTATTTTCATTAGTTACTTCATCCAAACCATCAACATGTTTATTAGACCCCATTCCTACCAGGCTGCTCAAGGAAGCCCTACCATTATTTAATGCTTCGATCTTAAATATGATCAATCTATCTCTGTTAGTTGGCTATGTACCACAGGCTTTTAAGGTGGCAGTAATTAAACCATTACTTAAAAAGCCATCACTTGACCCAGCTATCTTAGCTAATTATAGGCCAATCTCCAACCTTCCTTTTCTCTCAAAAATTCTTGAAAGGGTAGTTGTAAAACAGCTAACTGATCATCTGCAGAGCAATGGTCTATTTGAAGAGTTTCAGTCAGGTTTTAGAATTCATCATAGTACAGAAACAGCATTAGTGAAGGTTACAAATGATCTTCTTATGGCCTCAGACAATGGACTCATTTCTGTGCTTGTTCTGTTAGACCTCAGTGCTGCTTTTGATACTATTGACCATAAAATTTTATTACAGAGATTAGAGCATACCATAGGTATTAAAGGCACTGCGCTGCGGTGGTTTGAATCATATTTGTCTAATAGATTACAATTTGTTCATGTAAATGGGGAATCTTCTTCACAGACTAAAGTTAATTATGGAGTTCCACAAGGTTCTGTGCTAGGACCAATTTTATTCACTTTATACATGCTTCCCTTAGGCAGTATTATTAGACTGTATTGCTTAAATTTTCATTGTTACGCAGATGATACCCAGCTTTATCTATCCATGAAGCCAGAGGACACACACCAATTAGCTAAACTGCAGGATTGTCTTACAGACATAAAGACATGGATGACCTCTAATTTCCTGCTTTTAAACTCAGATAAAACTGAAGTTATTGTACTTGGCCCCACAAATCTTAGAAACATAGTGTCTAACCAGATCCTTACTCTGGATGGCATTACCCTGACCTCTAGTAATACTGTGAGAATCTTGGAGTCATTTTTGATCAGGATATGTCATTCAAAGCGCATATTAAACAAATATGTAGGACTGCTTTTTTGCATTTACGCAATATCTCTAAAATCAGAAAGGTCTTGTCTCAGAGTGATGCTGAAAAACTAATTCATGCATTTATTTCCTCTAGGCTGGACTATTGTAATTCATTATTATCAGGTTGTCCTAAAAGTTCCCTAAAAAGCCTTCAGTTAATTCAAAATGCTGCAGCTAGAGTACTGACGGGGACTAGAAGGAGAGAGCATATCTCACCCATATTGGCCTCTCTTCATTGGCTTCCTGTTAATTCTAGAATAGAATTTAAAATTCTTCTTCTTACTTATAAGGTTTTGAATAATCAGGTCCCATCTTATCTTAGGGACCTCGTAGTACCATATCACCCCAATAGAGCGCTTCGCTCTCAGACTGCAGGCTTACTTTTAGTTCCTAGGGTTTGTAAGAGTAGAATGGGAGGCAGAGCCTTCAGCTTTCAGGCTCCTCTCCTGTGGATCCAGCTCCCAATTCAGATCAGGGAGACAGACACCCTCTCTACTTTTAAGATTAGGCTTAAAACTTTCCTTTTTGCTAAAGCTTATAGTTAGGGCTGGATCAGGTGACCCTGAACCATCCCTTAGTTATGCTGCTATAGACGTAGACTGCTGGGGGGTTCCCATGATGCACTGTTTCTTTCTCTTTTTGCTCTGTATGCACCACTCTGCATTTAATCATTAGTGATCGATCTCTGCTCCCCTCCACAGCATGTCTTTTTCCTGGTTCTCTCCCTCAGCCCCAACCAGTCCCAGCAGAAGACTGCCCCTCCCTGAGCCTGGTTCTGCTGGAGGTTTCTTCCTGTTAAAAGGGAGTTTTTCCTTCCCACTGTAGCCAAGTGCTTGCTCACAGGGGGTCGTTTTGACCGTTGGGGTTTTACATAATTATTGTATGGCCTTGCCTTACAATATAAAGCGCCTTGGGGCAACTGTTTGTTGTGATTTGGCGCTATATAAAAAAATTGATTGATTGATTGATTGATTGATCAGGGACCACTGATGTAAGAGGCATGATGTCAATATTCGTGACAGCAATACCACGTGTGAGAACCAAATCCAGGGTATTTCCACTAATGTACGTCGAGTCTCGAATGCATTGCTGAAATCCTAATGCATCCACAATTTCCATAAATGATTTGCAAAGGGGATCAGAAGGCTTATTTATATGAACATTAAAGTCACCAATCAGAATGTTATCTGCACTAGTTGACAAGTTAGAGATGAATGCAGCAAATTCATCTAAGAATTCAGAATATGTGCCAGGAGGCCTATATACAGTGACAAAGTAATACGGCTGGATTTTATTCTTCTGACCGTGGCAATGCGTAATATCCTGAGCACAGCGGAGAATCAGATGCTCAAACGAGTTATATTTGTGAACCCCCAACAGCTAATAAGCTAAACCTAGATTTATAAATAAGAACAACACCCCTATCATGAGGGACGTGACTAAATGTATATGCTGGTGGGCAGGCCTCATTTAAGGGGAGGACAGCTGTAGGTTTAAGCCAGGTTTCACATAACCAAATCATATCTAAGTGATGATCAATAATTAGGTAATTAATCAACAATGATTTTGAGGATAGTGATCTTATGTTATTGAGACCCTGACTAAGGACCTCAGTGGGGTTGACAGTTGAACTGTTTGGATTTAGGTGTGGTTCCAGAGTAGCATATATAAGATACCTAGAAGTAGGTTTAGGTTTGAGACATTCCGCGCAAGTTGTAGGTAGCAGACATGAAATCTTTGTTATTGCTGGAACAACCATTGGGCCATCCTCAATTTCAACATCATCCAATGCAGTAATGGGTATTAAGTTTGCAATAAGAGCAACACCCCCACCGAAATCAGAGGAATGCAAACATTCTGTATTACACATACAAAAGAATGAGTAAATGAGTTATTGGATTAGCTCTCATCCACTCAGTAACAGGAACGAGAAAATTAAAGAAATAGTCCAAACCCCACACTCCAACAAGAGTCATCAGGGGTTGAAATGTCCCCCGGGTCCCCACAAATCAGTTATTCAAAGTGTCGGGGATCACCCAAGTACATGCTTATGCCAAATATGAATGAAACTGGTCAACTGGTCCTTGAGATATCTCACTAACAAACAATAAGTGACGGACGGACATGCTGATCAACATATATCTGTCAGCATTTCACACCAGCGGGAATAAACTGTGAAGATTTATGCATGTAATTACAAATAAGCTTTCCATCCATTTGGACTGTATTTGTAAGATAAAAATTAAAGTTGATGTGAGATCAATATGTCAGTCAAACAGGTAAAAGTTACATTTAGGTAACAGCTGCCGACTCATAAACTAAATGTATTTTACTGATTCTTGGAATGAGGGACAAAATACAGAGCATCCAGAAAGTACTCACAGGACTTCACTTTTCCACATTATGTTACAGCCTCATACCAAAATCGATGAAATTCATTTTTTCCCTCAAAATTGTACACACAATACCCCATAACGACAAAATGAAAAAAAAGTTGTTTTTTTAAGATTTTGCAAATTGATTTAAAAATAACTAAGAAATCCCATGTACATAAGTATTCACAGCCTTTGTCGTGAAGCTCAAAATGATGATGATGATCTTACAGCTTAACAGGAGTCCACCTGGGGTAAATTCAGCTGATTGGACATGATTTGGAAAGATACACATACCTGTCTACATATAAGGTCCCACAGTTGACAGTCAGAGCACAAACTAAGCATGAAGTCAAAGGAATTGTATGTAGACCTCTGAGACAGGATTGTCTGGAGGCACAAATCTGGGGAAGGGTACAGAAACATTTCTGCTGCTTTGAAGGTCCCAATGAGCACAGTGACTTCCATCATCTGGAAATAGAAGATGTTCAGATCCACCAGGACTCTTTCTAGAGCTGGACGCCCGTGTAAACTGAGCGATTGGGGGAGAAGGACCTTAGTCAGGGAGGTGACCAAGAACCCGATGGTCACTCTGTCAGAGCTCCAGCATTCCAGACAGACAACCATCTCTACAGCAATCCACCAATCAGGCCTGTATGGTAGAGTGGCCAGATGGAAGCCACTCCTTAGTAAAAAGCACATGGCAGCCCACCTGGAGTTTGCCAAAAGGCACCTGAAGGACTCTCAGACCAGGAGAAAGAAAATTCTCTGGTCTGATGAGACAAAGACTGAACTCTTTGGTGTCATGTTTGGAGGAAACCAGGCACCATCCTTACAGTGAAGCATGGTGGTGGCAGCATCATGCTGTGGGGATGTTTTTCAGCAGCAGGAACTGGGAGACTAGTCAGGATTGAGGGAAAGATGAATACAGCAAGGCACAGAGACATCCTGGATGAAAACCTGCTCCAGAGTGCTCTTGACCTCCAACGGTTCATCTTTCAGCAGGACAATGACCCTAAGCACACAGCCAAGATATCAAAGGAGTGGCTTCAGGACAACTCTGTGAATGTCCTTGAGTGGACCAGCCAGAGCCCAAACCTGAATCTGATTGAACATCTCTGGAGAGATCTGAAAATGTCTCTGCACCGACGCTCCCCATCCAACCTGATGGAGCTTCAGAGGCGCTGCAAAGAGGAATGAACCAAACTGCTCAAAGATAGGTTCACCAAGCTTGTGGCCTCACATTCAAGAAGACTTGAGGCTGGAATTGCTGCCAAGAGTGCATCAACAAAGTATTGAGCAAAGACTCTGAACATTTATGTACATGAGATTTCTTAATTTTTTATTTTTAATAAATTTGGGGGGGATTTTTTCATGTTGTCATTCGTATGGGGTGTGAGTATAATTCTAAGAGGAAAAATGAATTTACTCCATTTTGGAATAAGGCTGCAACATAAGAAAATGTGGAAAAAGTGAAGCGCTGTAAATACTTTCTGGATGCACTGTATTCCCCTCATCAAAAAGTCATCTTTGCAGGAAAAATAAAGAAATACATTTTTAAAAAGGTGTTAAAAGTTAAATTTGAAGTGCCTGTGTATCCTCATGAAATTAAAATAATAAGTCCCTTCCACTTCTCCTTTGTTTTTACTCTGATATAGATCTGCATTTTGATTTGGCACAAGTTTTAAAACAATTGTCCTTCCTTGACAACTACACATTACACAGAGAATGTGTAGCGGTGGCCTTGAACAGGAACCATTTACTCTGGAAACAAGCGCACTAACCATTTCATCATACGATCATGAAATTAACTACATATATTTTTTAATAAATTCATTAGAATTTGTTAAAATACAGTCTCTGTACTCTCAAAGTACACAGCAATTTAGCCTGTCCTCAGCAAGAGGTCACATGAACTGGATGTGTGAAATAAGATCTAATAAGTCAGAGAACTTATTAAAACCTTATAAGATATATCATCAAGCCAACAGTTAATAAAAAAACAAAAATGGTAATATTTAGCAGGACTTATTTCATTGCCATGACTACTGGAATTACAGTTCTCACAAGGATCCCACTAGAATGACTCAATGGACGCGCCGTCATTATGTCAACAAAACACAAACTCGACTCGACTGGCTAGCACTGGTGTTTAATGACAATAGGTGACTAGCAAAGTCCACTGATGTAGAGAAGCACCAAGATTTCAAAGGGGAGATCACGCACCCTCATGGTTCTTACGCAAATATTCACCCAAAACATGGGAGAAGCAACGTCTGTTTCTGTCCTTTCACAGACATTCTTCTGAAACCAACAGGATGTCCAGCGCCAATCTAGCCATATAACAGAGCTCTCCACAGGGAGGGTTCCAGAACACTGAACAAGAGTGCTCTGAGAGCACAACATCCACCATGGGCAAAAGCTGCTACAAGTGACAATTTCAGAATGCCGACACCAACTCATGAAACTGAGTGAGTCTAGATTTCTTAATCAAGGGCCAAAACTCTGATAAAATGGGCCCAACTCAAAAGATATGAAAATATGCATATTACCAACCTATCACAAGGAATTTCACAAAGTTTCCCAAAATTCCTACTAAAAATGTGAGAGGAGTTGATGTTGGGACGGACAGACAGACACACAGAGTGACGACATCATCCCTGTTCTAGCCGTCAGCCAGCAGGGGATAAAAACTTAGGCGTGATCTCAGTCAGACATCCCTACTGGGGTACTGGTCATCCACAAGGGAGTTTGTTTTCAGTCACTTCAACCACTAGCTTTGTGGTGATATCAGCTATGTTCTGCTCACTTCAAGTCTGCCTGAAGGATCCTGTAGCAGGTGTTCCTTAACAGACTGTCTTCGCCTTCCCTTAAATGTTCCATATCGAAGCTTCATATCTTGCCCAACCAGGATAAAACTCACTGAGATTAAGAATCTCTTTTTAAAGAGTGTCCTGGTCAAGAGGGCAGAGTTACACAGCACAGTTACATTTACATCAAAAACAGACACTTCAACGAGATACTACAATCAGGTAAAACATCTACAGGTCAGAGCCATCAAGAGTCATTTAAAAGTATTATAGTGGCACTCGCTCTTGAGTTCCAAGAGTGGAATGTTGGCTGTCGGGGGGGATTTCCAGGGTGGGGTGGAAAATATCACCCTGGATATCTTCCACCCCAGGGGGGAAGATATCTAGGGAGTGGAAGCTATACTGTTACAACGGCACGGATCATGTGACATGTGGTCACGTGGCCATACTGGACGGCAACTTCCTCCTTGCATGAAAGGTAAATGTGCTCTTTCACTTTATTTACGTCTGTCCGGCTCCAGAGCACACATCTTTTGCCATTGAACTTGATTATGCTTTTTCTGGACTCATTTGTTCCTCGACAAGCTCTTCTGTCTACAATCACCTCAAACCAAAGGTAAGGTGGACAATTTCCTCCATGAACTGCGGGTCATTTGAGCAACTTTGTAGTTTTCTGACTCCATGTTGTGACGTTGATCCTATTTGTGGACTTTTCTGCTGAACGTGTTTGATCCACGATCGAAGGTGTGCACACAGTAAAAACTATTAAAACATGACAAGAGAGGAAGGAGTGAATCCGTTAAAGTAAACCGCAGCCTTTTACGGTGTCCAATCCAGAAGCACGTCAGTCCTGTGTGTGAGCACGGTCTGAAAAATTAAATAATAAACGGATGAGATATGGCACTCACGTTCCTGGAATCGACGTGTGTCAGTGGTGAACTTTACTTACTTACCTCCGTCACTGGGCACGTCCACACTGATCTGTCCGGTACACGCGAGTGGTTTTTAATGGAAATGAATTGAGATTGGACAGGACGTTTTTTTCCGATGTGAGCAAAAATCCATTACACAGAATCTGTTATGTACGATGTTTATTACATGGAAAACCACAAAAAAAAAATAAAAATAAATAAATAAAACACTGGGACGTTTGTCCAGTGAGTGTATCTGGTTTATATGACGGTTTGGGTGAGTTCGGGATTTTACGACCGAGATGTCATCAGACTGATGATCACATTCTGCAACCATCCAGCCGTGAAGAAGCTGTAGGCATCAGACCTTTGATACGCCTTCAGGGCTTCTCCTGTGTTGGCTGATGGAGCGTTGATAAAGTAGGTGAAAATGTCTGATATCACACGTCTGGCCTCTGATCAAAATCAATAAAACTGGTGAAATACTGTAGGGATCCACGTTGATTCTCTGTACGTTCTCTAAATACCTCTTCTGAAGTTCAGGCTTGAGCGCTTTAGCTATATGGGACAAATTAGCCTGGTTGTCCACCGACGATCCAGCGTTGGCCGTGCTGTGTACATAGAGCTTGTCATCCAGCATGGCTGAGTACCGTGTTTTGCATGTGACATCACTGCACACCATCTATAGTTTGTAGCATCTGTCATGTCCAGTGATCACATTACAGGGTAACATATGTCATAAGTGACAGAATCCAATAGATGAACTTGTTTGACCTTTAGTTTGGAGACCAAACATTCAACACGATCAAAACTATTCCATTTATTAATCCCTCTGTGGACTAAAGTCCACTCACTCATTTCAGCAGCTGAAGTGATTTTCTGGCAGAAGCATAGTTTGTTGTAGATTCTTTACCTTGACGAAGCTGTTGACAGCCATGATGGCCATGTCAGGCTGGCTCTTAGCGTAGTTCATCAGGTAGAGGTAGACCAGCTTCTTCAGCTCCAGGTTGTCGGTCTGCATGCAGTTCACCACATCAGGAAACAGAGAGCTGCAAGACAAGACAATCCATTCAAGGTCCTTCTTCAATGCCCTCTTCCCATCAGTCCACACCATCCATTTCTCTTTAATCCACTCGATGGCGGACGCAGCCCCCGAGTTGTTGCCAGGCAGCCGCAATCTTGCTTTGCGTTATTACGCGTCATCTGGCATTAGATTAAATAGAAATCTATGATGCACTGATTTAAACTTGGGTTAAAGTGATCTGAAAATGTTTTGTGCAGCGTTCAGGTGCTGTGACAAGCTGACAAAGGACTATCAGCTGGTTAAATAAGTAAAAAATAAATAATAATAAATTGTGGAGTGAGCTTTCATAAGTGAGTGTTATATGTAATATTACTGATGTGGGGAATTGACTCAAATTTCTTAATAAAGGTAAGAAAATGATTTATTTTTTTGTGTCAATCTGTATTCTGTAAAGTAGTGACTTCAGTTTTACTGCCTGAATGCTTTGTTGTGAGAAATATCGCACCATTCGTTTAGATTACACGTCTCACCTTCATAAGTCTCAGTTTATCCCTTTTTAATCAGCCTCAGGTTTTTTTTCACATCAGGTTTTCCATCCTGACATATTCTGTAAGAGCAAATTCATAGAATGGAAATGCTTTTTCTCTCAGTTTGGTGGGTGGCATGGCAAACCATCTTAATCTAATCAAACCATCTTAACATTAATATTCTACATGTGTGTGCATGTGTGTGCCCACACACGCGCACGCACACACACACACACACAGACACACACAAAACAAATCCACTGTGTTGTCTGGAGGCTGTTAGCAGGGAGCAAGAAAAGCTGGACTCATTTCTGATGTGATTTTTTTTTTTTTCCCGCTGCACTGAGGACATACACAGTTGACCGAGCCGGTTGCGTGTGTGTGCGCACACGGGGGGGGGGGGACACAATGATGTGACTGAGCTAACTGAAGCTACTAATTCTTGTAACATACACACATACACACAAAATCCACTCTGCTGTAAACCATCTGGATGCATGAAGACCTGTTCACATGAAACACTGACGTGATTTTTGGCTGGACTGAGGAACAACACAAAGTCTTTTTTTTTATGGAAGTCCAAAGTCAGTGCACAGCATCACTGGACTACATGTCACAGTGGAACACCAAAATGTAAGTCCCTTTTCTGTTGTTTATTAATTAATAAAATATCAAATGACAAGGATCTATTTTAGCGGTTATATAAAACAAACAATGAATGTTTTTACATTCTTTCAATGGAAAGAATACTTAATTTGGTGAAAGCTGGAACAAACCATTCAAGGAGGCAAAGCCGAGTTGAATGGTTTGTTTCAGCTTTCACACACTGAACTCATAAACATTCATTATTTGTACAGTATATTTTATGAGTCTTTCATTGGATTCAGGTGTGTTGGAACAGGAAGACAACTAAGAGTGTCAGGAAGGTAGATCTCGAGAACCAAACTTGGGCACCCCTGCACTAGACCATCACCTCCCTGTGATTTCTATTTATGTCAGGTTGTTAGACGCTAACCAAGATGGCGGCGCTCTGGCAACAGCCAGCGAATGAGCAGATCACTGCAGTCCTCCATCTACTGATTAAACAAAAAGTTGATGGTGGATGCTGTAAGATCGACCTCCAGCTGTGTAAGACTGTTCGCACACACCTCTGTAAGATTGACCTCCAGATCAACTACCAGTCATGCACGTGAGTTTGCACGCACCTACGTAAGATCGACCACCAGCAGTGCACATGAGATCACATGCACCTCTGTAAGATCGACCTCCAGCCGTACACGAGTGTTCGCACATACCTCGGTTGATCTTACTGAGGTGCACGAGTGTTCGCACACACCTCAGTAAGATCGACCTGGAGCCGCGCACAAGTGTTCGCACGCACTTCTGTAAGATCAACCTCCAATCGTGCATGTAAATTCACACGAACCTTGGTTAAGATCAACCTCCAGCCATGCACGTGACTTCCAGCCGTGCATGTGTGATCACACTGGCCTCTGTAAGATCGACCCGGAGCCGTGCACGAGTGTTCGCATGCACCTCAGGAAGATCGACCTGGAGCCGTGCACGAGTGTTCGCATGCACCTCAGTAAGATCGACTTCCAGTCGTGCACGGGTGTTCGCACACACCTCTGTAAGATCGACCACCAGCCATGTACAAGTGTTCACACGCACCTCTGTAAGATCGACCTCCAGCCATGTTCGCACACACACACCTCTGTAAGACTGACCTCCAGCCATGTTCGCACGCACGCACCTCTGTAACATCAACCTCCAGCTGTGTACGAGTGTTCGCACACACCTTGGTAAGATCGACCTGCAGCCGTGTACGAGTGTTCGCACGCACCTCTGCTAGATCGACCTCCAGTTGTGCACGAGTGTTCGCACACACACCTCTGTGAGATCGACCTCCAGCCATGTAGGAGTGTTCGCACGCACCTTGGTAAGATCGACCTCCAGCCATGTTCGCACACATGCACCTCTGGAAGATCGACCTCCAGCCATGTACGAATGTTCACACACACTACTGTAAGATCGACCTCCAGCCGTGTACGAGTCTTCGCACGCACCTCTGCAAGATCGACCTCCAGCCATGTACGAGTGATCGCACGCACCTTGGTAAGATCGACCTCCAGCCGTGTTCGCACGCACGCACCACTGTAAGATTGACCTCCAGCGGTGTACGAGTGTTCTCACACACCTCTGTAAGATCGACCTCCAGCCAAGTACGAGTGTTCACACGCACCTTGGTAATATAGACCTCCAGCCATGTACGAGTGTTCACACACACACACCTCTGTAAGATCGACCTCCAGCCATGTACGAGTGTTCACACACACCTTGGTAAGATCGATCTCCAGCCATGTACCGAGTGTTCACACACACCTTGGTAAGATCGATCTCCAGCCATGTACCGAGTGTTCGCACACACACCTCTGTAAGATCAACCTCCAGCCATGTAGAAGTGTTCGCACACACACCTCTGTAAGATCGACCTCCAGCCATGTACGATTGTTCGCACGCACCTCTGGAAGATCGAACTCCACCCATGGACGAGTGTTCGCACGCACCTCTGGAAGATCGACCTCCACCCATGTACGGGTGTTCGCACGCACCTCTGGAAGATCGACCTCCAGCCGTGTACGAATGTGTGCACGCACCTCTGTAAGATCGACCTCCAGCTGTGTACGAGTGTTCGCACACACATCTGTAAGATCGACCTCCAGCCGTGTACGAGTGTTCGCACGCACCTCTCTGTAAGATCGACCTCCAGCCATGTTCGCATGCACGCACCTCTGTAAGATCGACCTCCAGCCGTGTACGAGTGTTCGCAAGCACCTCTGTAAGATCGACCTCCAGCCACGTACGAGTGTTCGCATGCACCTCTGTAAGATCGACCTCCAGCCACGTACGAGTGGTCGCACGCACCTCTGTAAGATCGACCTCCAGTCGTGTTCGCACGCACCTTGGTAATATCGACCTCCAGCCGTGTTCGCACGCATGCACCTCTGTAAGATCGACCTCCAGCCATGTTCGCTCACAAGCACCTCTGTAAGACTGACCTCCAGCCATGTACGAGTGTTCGCACGCACCTCTGCAAGATCGACCTCGAGCCATGTACGAGTGATCGCACGCACCTTGGTAAGATGGACCTCCAGGCATGTTCGCCCACACGCACCTCTGTAAGATCGACCTCCAGCCGTGTACGAGTGTTTGCACACACCTCTGTAAGTTCGACCTCCAGCCGTGTACGAGTGTTTGCACACACCTCTGTAAGATCGACCTCCAGATCAACTACCAGTCGTGCACGAGTGTTCGCACGCACCTCAGTAAGATCGACCTCCAATCTTGCACGAGTGTTCGCACACACCTCTGTAAGATTGACCTCCAACCATGTACGAGTGTTCGCACGCACCTCTGTAAGATCGACCTCCAGCCATGTACGAATGTTTGCACGCACCTCTGTAAGATCGACCTCCAGCCATGTACGAGTGTTCGCAAGCACCTCTGTAAGATCGACCTCCAGCCATGTACGAGTGTTCGCAAGCACCTCTGTAAGATCGACCTCCAGCCGTGTACGTGTATTTGCAAGCACCTCTGTAAGATCGACCTCCAGCCGTGTACGTGTATTTGCACACACCTCTGGAAGATCGACCTCCAGCCGTGTACGAGTATTTGCACACACCTCTGGAAGATCGACCTCCAGCTGTTTACGAGTGTTCGCACACACCTCGGTAAGATCGACATCCAGCCGTGTACGCACGCACGCACCTCTGTAAGATCGACCTCCAGCCGTGTACGTGTATTTGCACACACCTCTGGAAGATCGACCTCCAGCCGTTTACGAGTGTTCGCACACACCTCTGTAAGATCGACATCCAGCCGTGTACGCACGCACGCACGCACCTCTGTAAGATCGACCTCCAGCCGTGTACGCACGCACGCACCTCTGTAAGATCGACCTCCAGCCATGTTCGCACGCACGCACCTCTGTAAGATCGACCTCCAGCCGTGTACGAGTGTTCGCAAGCACCTCTGTAAGATTGACCTCCACCCACGTACGAGTGGTCGCACGCACCTATGTAAGATCGACCTCCAGCCACGTACGAGTGTTCGCACACACCTCTGTAAGATCGACCTCCAGTTGTGCACGAGTGTTCGCACGCAACTTGGTAATATCGACCTCCAGCCATGTTCGCACGCATGCACCTCTGTAAGATCGACCTCCAGCCATGTTCGCCCACACGCACCTCTGTAAGATTGACCTCCAGCCATGTACGAGTGTTCGCACGCACCTCTGCAAGATCGACCTCGAGCCATGTACGAGTGATCGCACGCACCTTGGTAAGATGGACCTCCAGCCACGTACGAGTGTTCGCACGCACCTCTGTAAGATCGACCTCCAGCCATGTACGAGTGTTCGCAAGCACCTCTGTAAGATCGACCTCCAGCCGTGTACGTGTATTTGCACACACCTCTGGAAGATCGACCTCCAGCCGTGTACGAGTATTTGCACACACCTCTGGAAGATCGACCTCCAGCCACGTACGAGTGTTCGCACACACCTCTGTAAGATCGACCTCCAGTTGTGCACGAGTGTTCGCACGCAACTTGGTAATATCGACCTCCAGCCGTGTTCGCACGCATGCACCTCTGTAAGATCGACCTCCAGCCATGTTCGCCCACACGCACCTCTGTAAGATTGACCTCCAGCCGTGTACGAGTGTTCGCAAGCACCTCTGTAAGATTGACCTCCACCCACGTACGAGTGGTCGCACGCACCTATGTAAGATCGACCTCCAGCCACGTACGAGTGTTCGCACGCACCTCTGTAAGATCGACCTCCAGCCATGTACGAGTGTTCGCAAGCACCTCTGTAAGATCGACCTCCAGCCGTGTAGGTGTATTTGCACACACCTCTGGAAGATCGACCTCCAGCCGTGTACGAGTATTTGCACACACCTCTGGAAGATCGACCTCCAGCTGTTTACGAGTGTTCGCACACACCTCGGTAAGATCGACATCCAGCCGTGTACGCACGCACGCACCTCTGTAAGATCGACCTCCAGCCGTGTACGTGTATTTGCACACACCTCTGGAAGATCGACCTCCAGCCGTTTACGAGTGTTCGCACACACCTCTGTAAGATCGACATCCAGCCGTGTACGCACGCACGCACGCACCTCTGTAAGATCGACCTCCAGCCGTGTACGCACGCACGCACCTCTGTAAGATCGACCTCCAGCCATGTTCGCACGCACGCACCTCTGTAAGATCGACCTCCAGCCGTGTACGAGTGTTCGCAAGCACCTCTGTAAGATTGACCTCCACCCACGTACGAGTGGTCGCACGCACCTATGTAAGATCGACCTCCAGCCACGTACGAGTGTTCGCACACACCTCTGTAAGATCGACCTCCAGTTGTGCACGAGTGTTCGCACGCAACTTGGTAATATCGACCTCCAGCCGTGTTCGCACGCATGCACCTCTGTAAGATCGACCTCCAGCCATGTTCGCCCACACGCACCTCTGTAAGATTGACCTCCAGCCATGTACGAGTGTTCGCACGCACCTCTGCAAGATCGACCTCGAGCCATGTACGAGTGATCGCACGCACCTTGGTAAGATGGACCTCCAGGCATGTTCGCCCACACGCACCTCTGTAAGATCGACCTCCAGCCATGTACAACTGTTTGCACACACATCTGTAAGATCGACATCCAGCCGTGTACGAGTGTTTGCACACACCTCTGTAAGATCGACCTCCAGATCAACTACCAGTCGTGCACGAGTGTTCGCACGCACCTCAGTAAGATCGACCTCCAGCCATGTATGAGTGATCGCACGCACCTTGGTAAGATCGACCTCCAGTCGTGCACGAGTGTTCGCACACACCTCTGTAAGATCGACCTCCAGCCGTGTACGAGTGATCGCACGCATCTTGGTAAGATCGACCTCTAGCCATGTTCGCACGCACGCACCACTGTAAGATTGACCTCCAGCGGTGTACGAGTGTTCTCACACACCTCTGTAAGATCGACCTCCAGCCATGTACGAGTGTTCACACACACACACACCTCTGTAAGATCGACCTCCAGCCATGTACGAGTGTTCACACACACCTCTGTAAGATCGACCTCCAGTCGTACACGAGTGTTAGCACGTACCTCAGTAAGATCGACCTCCAGTCGTGCACGACTGTTCGCACACACCTCTGTAAGATCGACCTCCAGCCATGTACGAGTGTTCGCAAACACCTCTTTAAGATCGACATCCAGCCACGTACGAGTGTTGGCACGCACCTTTGTGAGATCGACCTCCAGCCGTGTTCGCACGCATGCACCTCTTTAAGATCAACCTCCAGCCACGTACGAGTGTTCGCACACACCTTGGTAAGAACAACCTCGAGCCACATACGAGTGGTCGCACACACCTCTGTAAGATCGACCTCCAGCCACGTACGAGTGTTCGTACGCACCTCTGTAAGATCGACCTCCAGCCACGTACGAGTGATCGCACGCACATTGGTAAGATCGACCTCCAACCTTGTATGAGTGTTCGCACACACCTCTGTAAGACTGACCTCCAGCCATGTACGAGTGATCGCACGCACCTTGGTAAGATCGATCTCCAGCCATGTTCGCACGCATGCACCTCTGTATGATCGACCTCCAGATCAACTATCAGTCGTGCACGAGTGTTCGCACGCACCTCAGTAAGATTGACCTCCAGCCATGTATGAGTGTTCGCACACACCTCAGTAAGATAGACCTCAAGCCGTGTACGACTGTTCGCACACACCTCTGTTTGATTGACCTACAGCCATGTACGAGTGTTCGCACGCACCTTGGTAATATCGACCTCCAGCCGTGTTCGCACGCATGTACCTCTGTAAGATCGACCTCCAGCCATGTACGAGTGATCGCACGCACCTTGGTAATATCGACCTCCAGCCATGTTCGCCCACACGCACCTCTGTAAGATTGACCTCCAGCCACGTACGAGTGATCGCACGCACCTTGGTAAGATCGACCTCCAGGCATGTTCGCCCATACGCACCATACGCGGGGATGATGCACGACCGGGGTCCAGCCGACACTCTCCCATGACGGCTTTTAACAATATCGAAATCAGGCAGCCTCTAAATTTCCACCGCGTCGACGAAATTCCCGACTACACGGAATTTTATCGTAACGTCGTTGGGACTCTTCAGAACTCGGTCGAAAAGGCTTTAACACACGCCAGGGCCGGATCTCCATTTGATCCAAATGGAGATTCGTGGGGACTCAGTCTACAACGAGGCCGCTTTGATCAGCTCATAACGACGCGGGCGATGTGACGGGCTTCCAAAATCTGCTAGAACGATTGATACAATAGAATTCCAATGTTTTATCCGACGAGTCTCTGGAATTAGTGGTCCAAGTCATCCGCAACCAGAACGGCGCGGGGAAGCGCAGAATAGATGACCTCCTCCATCACGAGGTTCTGAGGAAAAAATCCAAACGCTTTAATATCGTGTATAATCCTGACAACAGTTTATGTTTCGCGATAAACCTCGTTTAGTTATTGAATCCTCATCTGACTACGCACGAGGCGGAGCAGCGCGGGCAGGCGTTACAAATTAGCGTTGGATTAACGGCTGCTATGCCAGTATCTTTAGAGCAGGTGGGAAAATTTGAAAACATTCTGGGTTGTAAAATTGTGGTGTTTTTCAGACCTGAAGGGGAGAGAAAGCTGATAAAATTTCAAACAGGAATACCGATGCAGCAGAAAACTCTGTTTTTCTGTTTAATAATCATTTTTACGGAATCACCGATTTAAAGAGATTTTTGGGAGTGAGATATGTATGTGAGTTTTGCTTTGAGGGGTACAATAACCCTGCTTCCTATAATTGTCCATCATATTGTAAAATTTGTGAATCCACGCAGTGTTACGAGAAAAATAATCCTGTATTCTGCAGCGAATGTAACAAGAAGTGTCGTTTGCACGCCTGTTACAGCCTGCATAAACAACCGAAGTATCGTCCTTCCGCCGGTAAGTTCGTTAATGTGTATGATAACAGAAAAAAATGCCCTCGATGTAAACGCGAGTATTGCATAGCATTTTCTAAAAACAGCGCTCCGCACATGTGTAAGCAGAAGAGGTGTCATATATGTGGCGAGGCTCTCCAGGAGCCGAGCGAGGGTCACCTCTGCTATATGACGCCGCTCAAAGCTGAAGAGACGCATTCAGAGAAATACGTTTTTTACGACTTTGAAAAGTATGTCGATAATAACGGGGAACACGTGCCGTTTTACGTCAGCGCTGTAACAAAGACGAGTGATTTTTGTGTGAGATCAGTGATTGAGCTCTGCTCTCTTCCACAGCATGTCTTTTACCTGGTTCTCTCCCTCAGCCCCAACCAGTCCCAGCAGAAGACTGCCCCTCCCTGAGCCTGGTTCTGCTGGAGGTTTCTTCCTGTTAAAAGGGAGTTTTTCCTTCCCACTGTCGCCAAGTGCTTGCTCACAGGGGGTCGTTTTGACCGTTGGGGTTTTTCCGTAATTATTATATGGCCTTGCCTTACAATATAAAGCGCCTTGGGGCAACTGTTTGTTGTGATTTGGCGCTATATAAATAAAATTGATTTGATTTGTTTTGATTTGATTTTTGGAGCGCATGGGGGACAGACTGCGTAGCTCGCTTCTTTAAACATTTTAGAACGAGAAAATTCAAAGAATACGTGTTCATCACTCACAACTCAAAAGGTTTTGACGGCTATCTGCTTCTAAAGTATTTAGTTCACCAGGACGTAACCCCCGCTGTGATTATGACCGGGAGTAAACTATTACTCATGACAGACACCGCCTTTAAACAGAAATATATAGACTCGTTATCTTTCCTTACAATGCACTTATCTCAGATGCCTAAAGCCATGGGAATCCGGACTGAAAGACAAAATCGTCTGCAAAGGTTACTTTCTGCACCTGTTCAGTTCAGAAAATCTGAACTATGTCGGGCCGTACCCTGACTCTGCGGCTTACGGGGTCGCAAATATGTCAGAGGGAGAAAGAGAGGAATTTAACGCGTGGTACGTGAGCAAAAAAAACGCAATTTTCGATTTTAAAGCCGTTATGTATTGTGGTAACAATATAAAAATCCTGGCTGCAGCCTACTCCAAATTTATGGCTGAATTCATCGCTGAAACACGCGTGGATCCTTTTAGCTGCATCACAATCGCCTCGGCGTGTATGAAAGTCTTCCAAACTAACTTTCTCGCTCCAAAAATGCTGGCGATCCCCTCCGCCGACAATTATAGAACGAAGCATAAAAAATATTCGGACGTGGCCGTGCAGTGGCTAGAATGGGTTGCTGAGACGCAAAACATTGCCATCGATCACGCTCTAAACAGGGGCGAGAAAAAAATAGGAGGTTATTATGTTGATGGGTATGCTCAGATTGACGGGCGGATAAAAGTGTGGGAGTTTCTCAGGTGTTTTTACCACGGGTATGCAACGTGTTTTACACAGCATGAAATAAACCCTCTCACAAACACCTCATTTGGAGAGCTCCACGCAGTGTGTCAGAAAAAAATAGCCTTTCTGCGGGCTATGCCGGGTGTCACCCTCAGCGTAATTTGGGAGCATCAGTGGCTTGAAATGAGGCTGAGGGATGAGAGCGTTCGCCGTTTCCTCAGCCGCAGGGGGTTACCGCCACCACTCGAGCCTCGCGACGCTTTATACGGCAGTCGGACTTGTGCGTCCCGTCTGAGGTACACGGCTAAGCAAGATGAGAGGGTCTATTACGTCGACGTGACCTCGCTGTATCCTTACATTAACGTAAATTTCACATATCCCACGGGGCATCTGGAAATTATCGAGAGAAATTTCCGAGACTCCAGGACTTATTTCGGCCTCATCAAAGCCGTTGTGTATCCGCCCCGGGGGCTAAAATTCCCCGACCTCCCACACAGAACCCCTCATGGTAAACTGGTGTTTACTCTGTGTCGCACCTGTGCCAATGAAAATAATCAAGCGGGAGCGTGCACACACAGCCAGCGGCAGAGAGCTCTGTCAGGGACGTGGACGAGCCCGGAATTCCACAAAGCTCTGGATACAGGCTACATTGTAGCTAAGATTTTTGAAGTCTGGCATTTTGAGGAAAAAAAGTGATAAAATCTTTGAGGGGTACATAAACACCTTCTTAAAACACAAGCAGGAAGCCTCCGGTTTCCCTACCGAATTTGATAAAGACCCCGAAAGCAGAGAAAAATATATCACGGACTACTGGCTGAATCAGAAGATTCGTTTAGACCCAGAAAAAAATCAGTCACAATCCGGCAAAATGACAGATGGCTAAGATCGGCCTCAACTCCTTCTGGGGGAAATTCGCCCAGAGGTCAAATCTGACGCAGACCGCGCTTGTTAAAAAAATGCTGACGATCTGTTCAGGTATCTGTTTTCTGAAGAGTACGAGGTCACATATCTAACATTCCTCAGCAGTCAGGTGGCTATGGTTCAATGGAGGTACGGCCCGCGGTACGTCAGCCGACCGGGTAAAGCCATCAATATTTTCATCGCAGTGTTTACAACGACATACGCGCGTTTGACCTTGTACGGTTTTATGGAGGCTGTGGCAAATCCTGACAGGATTCTGTATTATGATACCGATAGCCTGATTTACGTTTGTAGGCGGGGTGAAACCCCGCTGCCTACCGGTAATTATCTGGGGCAGCTCACCGACGAGTTGAACGGTGACGTCATCACAGAGTTTGCAGCAGCGGGGCCTAAAAGTTATGCATATAAAACCGTACGGGGTAAAACGGTCATGCGTGTGAAGGGGATCACTCAAACCCATGAGAGCTGTCAGAAAATAAACTTTGACAGCGTCAACGATCTGGTCGAGGGTTATATAAAAGACCCCGCCCTCGCTGCATCTATCAAAACACAGCAGCAGGGAATTAAACGTCATAAAAGCAGTTTCAGTTTGACAAACGTGTCATTTCAAAAATCCTTCAGGGTGGTGTATGACAAGCGGCGTCTTTTAAAGGACGGGGAAACCGAACCGTTCGGATTTTGAAACATGTCTCACTCGGGAAATACGGTGGAGTTTGACCCCAGACTTCAGCCCCCATTCTCCTGTCTCATCGTTGGACCGAGTGGTTCGGGAAAAACTGTGTTTGTGAAAACATTGCTGGAAAATTGTAGCCACGCTATGAGATATGTGCCTGACAACATTGTATGGCTGTATACGTCTGAACAACCTCTGTATTCTGAACTGAAGAATAAAAATATTAAATTTGTAAGAGGACTCCCTGACTCATTTCTGGACGACAGCCTTTTCCCTGAAGGTCAGAGCCATCTGGTTATTTTGGACGATCTCATCTTTCAAGCAACGGATCACCCTGAAGTTGTAAGAATTTTCACCCAGTACAGACATCACCGGAATATGAGCGTCATCATGATCACACAGAACGTGTTTCATAAAGGGAAATACAGTCGAACCATCAGCTTGAATTGTAATTATATGGTGCTGTTTAAAAACCCCAGAGACAAGTTACAGATGAACATTCTGGCTCAGCAAATGTTTCCCGGCAGAAAACATTTTTTTTGGAGGCTCTTGACGATGCTACGAGCGTACCTTACGGGTACTTATTACTGGATTGCATGCAGGAGTGTCCAGATCAGTTCAGACTGAGATCGGGATTACTCCCGCACGAATGGCCCGCGGTTTATTTACAGAAAGATAAACGGATATGAGCTCTCTTTTAAAAAAGGAATGCCCCCGCTC
This sequence comes from Thalassophryne amazonica, assembly GCF_902500255.1. NCBI lineage: Eukaryota > Metazoa > Chordata > Actinopteri > Batrachoidiformes > Batrachoididae > Thalassophryne > Thalassophryne amazonica. Next base: position 3,806,749 of record NC_047111.1, read on the forward strand.
TTAAAGCGCTAATCAGAGCCGGGGCGAGGGAGCGTCACCATAGCCTGAAGACCTGCAGGCCGGAGCTTCTGAAAACTTTATCCGAGATCGCTTTGAATATATTAAAGGGGAATATCGCCTTGAGCAACTCTCAATTCCGTGCCTTGAAAAAACGAAAAAGAGTTTTACGTCTTCTGGCCGATAGAAAAACCAGTTACAAAAGGAAGCGGGGAGCGCTGATTCAGACAGGCGGCTTTCTCCTGCCTCTGCTCGCCGCGGCCCTGCCCGTTATAACGAGTCTAATACTGCCCAGAGGATAATGGCGTTCAAAGCGGCGCAAAAGATGTTTTTACTGACTCCTCAACAGATGCTTCAACTCGGACATTCTGTTCCGCCGAGCGGAAATAACATCAGACAAACGGCGAAAAATGATTTAGACTCGCGAATGCGGGCCGTGCTGGAGGAACGTACTCACTCCCCTTATGAAAAAATTAAAAAGTATGAGGCTCTGCTGCAGCGCTATTTAAGCCTGATCAAACAGGGGGAACTCGAATCACGCGTGTCACCCCCGCAAGAGACTCGCGTCGCTAAGCAACCTGAGGAGGAGGGGGTGGAGGAGGAGGAGGAGGAGCTGGATGAGACTGTCACAGAGGTCCTGAAGAATATCCCCTCCAGAGAGCGTAGAAACTCTGAATATATTATGAGGAAATTGTCGATGGGTGATACGCGCTGGAGTCCGTCGGGGGAATTTATTTACAAGGGGAAAGTCGTGAGGGGGTCTCACGCCATAGATCTTATGAAACATCTCGGATCCTCGTTCAAGAAATCAAGCCCCCCTACAGGCTGGGTGAAGTTCCTCAATATTTTACAGGAGCGGAACATTCCGGTGGCGCAAGCCCGCGAGCAGTTTCAGAAGCTTAAAAAAGGACGGAGCAGCTCGCCGGATGAAACCCTTCTTTTAACCGATTCGCCGGCCAGGAAGAAACTTAAGAAAAAAAAGACTTCCAACGCTGGGAAGGTTTCTCACCATAAAAGGAGGGTGTCGAATTAAAAACTGACTGGCTATTATGATCAAGATTTTTTAAAATACATCGCAGTCAGACACGCTTTTGTATATTGTTACTAATAAAACACCGACTGAAACTCATCTCCGGCCTTCATCACTTTTATTTGGCATATGGTTTAAAAACAACTTTCAACACTTCTCTACTTAATAACAACGATGCAAAAAACGAAAAACATTAAAGGTATGATCAGGGGTGAGTTTTCTACACATCCGGAACATTTTTCACAAAAAAACACGCATAAAAAAATCAAAGGTCAAAGGTCAACGCTTCTTTCTACGCTTAATAATGGGGGTTTAAAGTGTGCAAACGCGATAAAACTTTAAAGGTATGATTGGGAGAGCGTTTTAAGACGGGGGTTATATTTTCACATGGAAAAACATAAAATAATAGGAACGCCGGTTAACACAAGCCGTGACAATATTTAAACTCATGCAAAGGCCCTGCTAGATGGTTACAGGAGGTATTGCAGCTTTTCTTAAGGCAATAAGGATATCTTTTCACAAAATCAGAAACCAAGTCATCGTTCGCGATTGTATTTTCGGTGTATAAAGACACCACGTCCTGGTACGACTTCCCAGTGGCTCTGTTATACAGATAATACACGCAGTGTTGTTCACATACGTCCCATAACTCGTGCTGAAGCTGTTTGTTGTGATACAGAATGTTTTTAACATCTGGGAGATTCTCCAGATATCGCAGGATGCTTTTAGGGTAGTATTCAAAGTCCGAGCTGAGGCCGAACGAGTCAAAAAATGTGGCTCGACCATTTTTTTTTCAACGGTGAGCGCTAACCAGTGTTCCCCCGGTAAATGTCTAGGGTGGGTGTTTACAATGAAATATACGGGAGGGTCCGGCTTGATCCGGAATAACTCATCAGACGCGAAAACACCGGCGAACAGGTCTCCTATTAAGCCCCTCATAACAGCGTCCAATTCCAGGGTGTTCACCAGTAAAAATCCACAAGGACCTGTCGCTTGGAATTAATCTCCAGGAGAGAATCGTAACACGCGTACACTATCAGCGTGGTGGTATGCGGAGTCGCGACTCTGAATCTCGTCTCAAGTCGCAGGGTCCCTGTGGAGACGGGGCTCAGAGCGCCACTGTCCTCCTCCGGGTTTAAATTGAAGACGTACAGCGCATAGCCGTGTGCAAAATCCTCCTGGTCTATACAGAGAGGCAGGTCCTTGAGGTGTCGCCCGGTTGCCGTGTAGAGATTGTAAAACTCCCTGACAGAGAGTCCGTTGTTAAATTCAGGCTGGAAAGCTTTAGCCAGCAGCTGTCTCCCGTTCGGACTGAGTGCGAGGTACTCCAGGTCATAGTGTGCAAATTCAAACGGGGACAGATCTTTTCTCCCGCTGAATGCGTTGTGATTCACCATACCCAGAACCACATATTTGGGCATGGTTCCTAAAAACAGGTTCTCCTGGTTGCATATCCTGGAATGGCTGGGGATCACGTAAGTCTTAACGTTGATTCGTGATAACGGGTACACGGCGTTCCCTTTCATGAGAGCTGAGGAGTGACCCAATCTCACTGTAGGGGATACGGTGACTTTCTTAACGAATAGGGACGCGCCCAGAATTTTCAGCTTGAAAGTGGAGGCCGCCAGCCCCATCAGGCAGAAAGCATCGCTGGCTCGAATTAATTTAACTCTTAGATCAACATTGTTCAGAAGAAGCCTCTCGCAGAAAAATATGTCCGTGTGCAGCGGGCCCTGAACTTGAAATTCACGCGATTCGTAGCTAAAGTGCGCTCTGCTCACGAGGCCTTTATTCGGGCCCTTGTCATCCACAGTGGTCGAATTGTGCTGACCCAGGGTGTCTTTGTAAAACAAACCGCCCGTGAACTGCGATTTCAATGAAGCAGGCGAAAAGTTCAGCAGCGTCTCAATCATCGCCCTGTACGGGTGCGTCGCGCTGGACTGGGAAATCAGCCGGTCACCCAGAGTCATGTCGACTTGCGAGAAAATCGTATTGAGAGGGTAATTTATTACACACACGCGGGCGTCATTAGCCAGGTCAGTCCCGTCGGCGTTTGTAATTTTCAATCGCAGATAAAGCAGCGTATTATTGAGGTCTAAATACCTCTCCCGTGTCCGTCAGGGCTGATAACGGGCTGACCTCAACGTATTGGCTTTGCTCGATGGACAGCTGGGTCCCGGGGACGGCGAATAAATCCAATTCGCTCATGGTGCATTCGGGGGAATTATTTCGCAAAAGAGACATGGTTTAAGAGAAAATATCCCCGGACAACCTCCTCTTCTTATGCTTCCTTCGAACTGTTCTGCTTTTTCCGGGGGTCTTTCGCTTTTTAACCATTTTGATCCGTTTCCCCGGGGGGCGTTTCTGGGGTCTTCTTGAGAGCACCATGATTCCGGACCCCCGCTGCTGCTCGGGTTCCTGACTCCATCCGGCCCTCTCAACAACGCGGCTCACTACATCGGAAGCGATGCTTCGAGCTGCGTTTTTCAGGTGAGGTTTGGCGATCATGTATCCTTGTTTAATCAGCGGCAACACAAATTTGAACAGTTTCGAAAATATGTTCCCGAGCCCGCTGTTGTGTGGGCCGCTGAAGAGGAGGTACTGCTGGCCCACCACCACCAGAGGGCACCCTGCCTGGAGTGCGGGCTCCAGGCACCAGAGGGCGCTGCCGCCTCACAGGAGCAGCCGGGGTGACAGCTGACACTCATCACCTATGACAGCTGTCACCACTCATCTGATCAGCATCGGTATATCAGCAAGACGTCATCTCCACCTCTTTGCTGAGATATCGTTCTACCTGGAAGGTAACGTACCTCAGCTGACTGTTTGACAGTATTCTTTTGTGACTTTGTGCATTGTATTGTGGACTACTTTTCCAACGAGAGGTGGAGGTAGCTTTCCTGCCGTACGGATTCCTGGGTGCAAACGCGCCCTCATTTAATTGCTTTTTGTTCCTCGCCAGCAGTACCAGGTCCGACACGCAGAGGCAGTGGCCACCTGGGAGTTCGGGACTTGGCGGCTCCAGTATTCCCGGGGTCTGGTGGCGGAGGAAATCGTGTGGTTCCGGTTCTGCTTTGGACAGGCGTCTCCTATCTTCGAGCCTGCCCACACGACACCTTTGTGAATTGACTCTTGTCTATTGTTGTAATCTGTTGTATTTGTTGTGCACATTCACAACAGTAAAGTGTTGTTATTTGACCTACTCCATTGTCCGTTCATTTGCGCCCCCTGTTGTGGGTCCGTGTACCTACACTTTCCCAACACCCACGCTCGTACATAACAGGAGCGCCGTGGAAGCCATGAAGGCCGTTCCCTACGTGACTTTCATAGTAAGGCACAAATCTATAAATGTCGGCTTTGTGCGCTGCCCCGGCCGTTTTTTTATCCCGCCGGTTTAAAATGTAATGTCACAACCACTTTACCTTATCTGAAATTCACCGGTCGATCTTGATCGCTTTTGATTTCGATACGTATCGTCTCAATATGTCTTTTGGAGACCGGGATGTAATAAGCGGGGTTGAATTTCTTTGTAATTATTTCCCCGAAACGACCTCCAATTTCGAACGCTCGGAGGAGAGGAGCAAAAGCGTCACCCACCGCCTGAGGCTGTACAACGTCTGTATAACAGAACAGGTGATACATGCCCGCTTCTATATCGGGGTAGCGGGGAGAGCTCGTGACCCCGGGTCCGCATCTCAGCCATTGATTAGGCTGTATCCCCAGCATGTACGCCGTCGGGGCTTCAAAATATACCTGGCAGGTACCGTCTCCTTCCCACAGAAACTTTTTCTGGATATCGTCATATTTTAAAGTCAGCTTCGGATCTATAGTCTTCAAACGAGGGTTTATCCGCGCTGCAATAACCTCAAAGTTATCGTAATATCCCGTGTCAAAAAATTGCGAGTGAACGGCGAGTTTGTTCTTGGGCGGTAAGCCCGTAATTTTCTTCACCTGAAACGTACAGCAAGGATTTTCCGGGAGATTTAACCAGGTGTGCGGATAAGAAATTTCCGTCAGCGCCACATCCCAGTCACCCTCTAGATCCAGGTGTCGAGCCAAGTCCACCTGGTAGCATGATATTGTGTTGTCCGGGAATACTTTTAGGCTGGCGTTTGAAGGCAGAGTCATATAAAATCCGTGTTTCAGATCCCGGTCCATTTCTCATATGTCGGTTGAAGATAGATGTTCTCATATTTATACGGCCATCAGCTGGTCCGCGGGAACCCAGGAGTTAAATTTCTCGGGCCAATTTTTCGATCTGACAAATACAAATTTCTTCCCCTTGGTAAAACGTTCACGAATAATTTCTTGAACCTGATACGGTCTGTCTTTTGCTATTTAACCTTCTGCAATTCTGGTTCATAGAATGAACCTTCAATGATCTCGCCGTCATAATCTTTCAATTTATAAACGGGTGGCGCACGTTGTATACACGTATATATGTATACATGTACACGTATACATGTACACGTATACATGTACACGTATACATATCGGACAGGCTGGATCGACCAGATCATTTCTAAACTGAACGCTGTGTTGATCCGGGACATCATGTCGAATGGCTCGGCACGCCGCACGCCCTCCGCAGCTGTGGGCCATCTTTAAAAAGGTTTTAACAGTCCATAATCCGCGTGACGCCGACAGAATCTTCACCGATATCCAACTGAATCTATCGAATGGTTTCCAACTGGGTGTCTCTAACAGTTTCTGAAAAAAATTTCATGGAGCAAAGCGGCAGCCTCTCAACAAGTTCTCAGACAAAAGAAATCCGACGGGAGGGGTGGACCAGTGCTCACTCAAAGCCTGCCCACAGCCGAATGACGCAACCGACAGGCGTGGAAAAACTCACGCATGCGCACGAAGGTTCAAGCTTGGCTGATGTAATCACACGTGATTCAAATCCATATAGTTTTTGAAAAAAATAAAAAGGTACGATACTTTTTGGACAGACCTCGTACGAGTGTTCGCACGCACCTCTGTAAGATCGACCTCCAGCCATGTACGAGTGATCTCACGCACCTTGGTAAGAAAAACTTCCAGCCATGTTCGCACGCATGCACCTCTGTAAGATCGACCTCCAGCCGTGTACGAGTGTTCACATGCACCTCGGTAAACTAGCTCCCCGCCCACCCCAAATCACATTTTGTGTTAAAATATTGGCAGCAAGCTGCTCCATGTTAACGTGTGTTTCTGATCTCAGTCAGTACAGTGTACGTGTGGTGGACTTCAGGTATTTCCGGTGTACCTGACATCCTTGCCTACAGTCATGGCGGCGATGACCTTCTTCACAGCCTCTTTTCTCTTCTCCTTCTTCTCATTGTTCAGTTCCGCCTTCAGTTCAAAGATCTCCCCTGGAAAAGTAATGGACACTGAGTGCTGGCACCAACATTTGAAGGAACAGCAGCAGGGTGGAATCAATAAATGAATAAGTAAAAGACATGCCTCCGCATGTACTGGAACAACAAATTTGAAGTGATGTTTCTGTGCACCAAATGCATTTGGGTTTGAGGTAAAAAGATGCAGTTTAAGAGGTCAGCTTTTATTTACAGTGAGTTGTGACGAACAGAATGGAGCTCTCTCTGGATCAGACCTTATTGGTCAGCGTGAGGACATCACGCAACACATACTACGCTCATAGTGACAAGACATTAAAACATTCCTCACCAACCCCATATACAACGATGGTGAATGGAATATGACCACAGGATGTTTGTGCCATCTCATATGAAGTGCTGCCTCAGAACCAGTCAATGCAGACCAGGGGGGCAACCCGACACAAAAGTCACAGTTCAGTGTGGACCTTTGGATCTGAGACAAAGTGAGTTCCACAGGCAGAAAAAAAACCTCAGCCTGTGAAGTTGCTGTCGTCGTTCTGTACACACAAGTGCTGAACCAAAAGGCCTGTAATGAAAACGTGTGATGTAGTTATATGTACCCACTGATAACAGCAGTTTATGGTAGAGCAATTTACTCCAACAATAACTGGAGTTCCTCCAAACCAACACCTCCCCCACTGCACTGTCCTTACAGGTGTCTCTGCTTATTTCTGTGCTACTGGATCACTGTGAAGAACTATTCATATGGCGTCAGATCAGTGACAAAAACCCACTCGCGTAAAAAAATGCATTCACACGTAGATATTACCTGCGCAAATTATCTCTGCGCGCGCGAGGACCAGCGCTCCTCCCGCCCACTTGAACTTGATTTCTGCTCATGCGAAGCTGATTTCTCCTCACGCGCAAAGAATTCCTGCTCGCTCTCTTGAAACTTATGGCACTATGGGGAGGGAACCAAGTCAGCACTGGCTCTGCTGTGATTGGCCGTCTCTGGAGAGCGAGGTTTGATTGACAGCCCTCCTCTGTGATGCGGAAGTCAGTCAGCGCCAACGGCGTTAAGCAATTATCACGTTGTTTCTACTTAAAACTTCACTCCAGTCATCATCTATCTCAGCGACAGATCTCTGAAGCTTCTGTGCAACAATCATTTCCACATAAATTCAGCATCATTTCATAACAAATTACAGAAAGACCTAAAAATCACCTCCTGACACTCGTCTGCAGACTGACTCTGTGCACCCAAACCCATCAAAGGGAATAATGTCATTATTAACCACCAGATAACAAATTAAAATCTCTAAAACTCACGTGCAAACCATGACGCCACCACCTCCCTGAAGGAGACAACGGTGTCTCCTTTAAAATAAATAAATAATCAAATCCAATCAAAACAGTTCCTGTACAAAATCCTGAAATAGGTGTATACATGAAAATACAAATACAAGTACATAAGGGGCTGATTGAATATTATTTACAAATAATAAAAGAAAATATAGGGCAACCGAACATTTACAAATCAAATTTGTCTATAAAAGAAACTACTTTGAAAACATTATTGGATTCAATCAATGATAGAGATTTATAATTAAGTTTAAACTCATTTTTCCAATGAGTAATGTTTGGTTTTGTCTTGAAAAAATAACAACATTTGTGTATGTAATGTGAAAATTTGCGTGTGTGGGTGATTATTTGCGTGTACGCAGTTAATATCTACGCGTGAAAGCATTTTTTACACGTGTGGGGTTCTGTCAATGATCTGACGCCATATACTCATTCATTCATTTTCTATACTCAATTCATGGATGAGAACAGTCTGGAAGGAAAAACACTGGTGGGCGACTGTGAGGGGGAGGGTGCGGAGGGGGGGTGGGGTCCAGAAGGTAAAAAGTTTAAAAAAAAAATTTTTCACTTTAAAGGAGCTCTTCTGGTGAATTTTAACAGATGAAAAGATGATTTATGTGGATAAAAAGGCACTCATTTATACTTTTGTTTAAAATCTTGACCACGAATGACAATTCATAATAAATGGTATCTAAATTTATTGTGACCTGACATTCCAAATCAGTGTTTGTCAAAAATGAATCCAGTCAGGATAGTCAGTCCGATGTACACGTAAGTCCTGGTCAAATCCACTCAAGACCACACCACAAATTATGTTTTTTTTTTTGTTCTCCAATTAAAAACCAGGCATGTTGATTTTCACTCAGTCTATTGTAAAATCCAAGTTGACACCATCTGCAGTACTGAAAAGAAAAAAAAAAAATCATGCACAGACAGTTCGAGCTACTTTATGTGGTATTTAACTCTTATTCAGTAATTTATGTGAATCCCGGTGAAACAGGGCCCCACCCATTTCCCTTGTTGATTTCAACCATTTTCTATAGTTCATTTTTTTCTTAATAAGTACTAACTTACCTCAGGAGCAGATATTCGAGCCGACATCAGGGCTGCAGGTTGTCAGCGGCATTACCTTCTCCAGCCACATCCATGCAAACTTTTCTTTGTAATCTTTATCGATTTCTCAGACACACTTGCAATCTTTGTCTTTTATCCTTTCCAGTGCAATTTCTCTCACAAAAAACTGTCCAAACCTTCAAACTTTTTTCGCTTGCCACCATTATGCATCCCATAATAGGCAGTTCTGGCACACGGAATCTCGCACGGGAGGTGTTTTTTTAGAAATAAAGTTTTTATCGCTTAGGGTGCCCCTGCCCTGTCACAAACCACCCAGCCTTTGTTTCGTTAATTCACATTATTTACATTTATGGACAGAAGCCTTTTGTGCTGCCCAGAGTAACAGGATTTGAAATGATCTCGACAGGAGACAGAATGAATCCCAAAAGTTGAGAAACCACCTATCACCGGGTGATTCTCCTCCGTGCCACTTGCTCCAATCAAGGATCTTGAGGGGTAGAGGCTATCCCGGCAGTCACTGGGTGAGAGGTCAGGAACACCCTGGACAGGACGTCGGTCTATCACAGGGACATATACAGCCAGACATCTACTCACGCCTATGTTCAATTTAGAGCCACCAGTTCACTGAACCTGCATGTCTTTAGAAGTGGGAGAAACACAAGGAGAACATGCAAACTCAGAACACAGAAATACCCCAGACGGGAAGCGACCTTCTCTCTGTGAGACACAGTGCTCACCACTGACACCGTGTCGTCCACTTGCTCTCATGTTACAGTGACATCTACTCCGAACTCAAACACTTCAAGAAACACAGTGTCATCATCGGCACACAGGTGGTTCTTTTGTTTTTAAAGGATGACTAAATTAAGACCTGAACTAGAGCGCTGCACTTGGAGATCACAAACCTCCGCCAACAGCAGTTTCCAATTCCACAAATTTTTACGTTGGAAAAAATATTTCAAGGTCAAAGACCTGTTAGAAGTGGCTTTTCGTAAGTTAAATTAGATGTGATCAAATGTCAGGAGGATGTATTTAGTTCATGCACTTGAACTGAAGTTTTTTGTGGTATTGTCAGATTTTAATTTTTTGAGTTTCTGAATTCTCTTTCAGATCATTTTCACAGAACATTGGTTATCTCTGCTGTGCACAATTTGTCGTTGCATTTTGGCACTTGGTTTCCGACTGATAACTGATTAACATCCATAAAATTGGAACCTCCATCCAGTTTTGGTGGTGTAGGTAAATCCATAACAGGAAAATGAGAGTTACTGAGGCACTTCTGATTGAGATATAATGAAAAATGTACACCAAATGGGCTTTTGAATATTAAATTCAAATGTCCACAAAATCCATAATGTGGTTCAGATCCGGATCAAACTTTGTCAGGTGATAGTGTGTGCAGGTCTGTACCACACGTCCAAATACGTATGATCGATTGGGGCACATTTGTTTAAGATATAATGTAAAACATACATTAAACGGAGTTTTGTCACCTTACCACACCAAAACTCCATTTCACATATTGTAAAGATGCTCCTATCTCCTTTTCAATCCCAATCATGTTTATATACGGGGTCTGTTAGAAAAGTATCCGACCTTATTATTTTTTTTAAAAAAACCATTGTTATATGGCTGGGGGGGCCTGGCTGCTGGTTTGTTTGTCTTTTGGTTTCCTCCCAGGTGGCGTGCATTTGGGACTGAGTGGCTGTGTTGCTGAGGCTGTCAGGACCTCACCCTGATCACCTGCGACTCGTCAGGACTCACAGCTGTGGTGCATCTGGATGGAGTGGAACATGTTGGATTTAAGACTGGAGTGCACAGTGTGTATTTGCCAGAGACTCGACCTTGTGACCAGACGGGTGAGATCGTCGTCTTGGGAGCCATCTCATCAACAGCGGATGCTGAGAACATCCAGGTTTGATGCACAGTCTGTGAAAGAGGAGGGGGTGAGGTCTCACGCTCGTCAGCACACTTCCTGAGGTACGTTAGATTTTGTGACTAACACTTATACAGTCAGTAAATGTGGTGTCCCTCACACCTTATTGTATTGAGCTGTTTGTTAGTCATGTATCAGCTTCCACTGCGGTGGAGTTTTGTGAACTGGATGTTCCATGCTTGCAGGTTGGGAAGCTGATCAGTAATCAAGCCAGGAAGTGTTTGCTGTTTGTACACCTTTAAGTGTTCTGTGTGTAGAGTGTGGACTCACATAATGGTTCCTTCTTTCACAGACTCGGTTGTTGCGGCCACCTGGGGGGTGTCGGCGGGGTCCTTGGGTCCGAAACAGCTTCTGGCTCCGGACCGTTAGCGCTGCTGGGAGCGCGCCACGCCAGGCCGCACCTTTTTGTTATTATCACTGTTATGTATTAAATTCAGTTAGCCTTTGAACCGTGCTCTGCTTATTTCATACTGGGTCCTTCAAACGCTGGTCGGTTCTCCGAGCTGCGTCCGACACATAACAACCATATGGATTTGAATCACGTGTGATTGCGTCAGCCAAGCTTGAACCCTCGTTCGCATGCGTGAGTTTTTTCATGCCTGTCGGTTGTTTCATTCGCCTGTGAGCAGGCTTTGAGTGAGGTGTGGTCCACCCCTCTCGTCTATTTTTTATTGCAAATAAATGTCTGAACGATTTGGATCTTTGCTGCATCAATTTTTTTCCAGAAACTGTAAGAGACCTCCAGGTGGACACCGTTCGAAAAATTAATATGGCTTTCAGGGACGATTTTATGGGGATTAAACAGATTAAGGAGTGTTACTGCCCCTTTAAGGACGGCCCACAACTGCTGAGAGCGCAGCGCGCTCCCAGCGCCGATGGACAGGCTGACACCCCGTACAAACAACCAGATCATTTCCAACGTGAAAGCTTTGTTGATCCGGGACCTCGTCTGACTTTCACAAAAAGGCAGAAGATGTGGACATCAGCACTTTTTCCGGCACATTCCACCGTTACAGGAGTTTTTTTCAAAGAAAAAGAAGCAGAGGGACGCGCCACGGAGCCGTTCGTTACGCGGGACAAAACCACCTCGGTGTTGGTCTCACAGGACAGCTTAAAGGTGGATTTCAGACGGATTCCGGTTGCTTTCCAGTCATGTGAATATCCGATTGTGATTGTGCATGAGCTGAACATGCCAGAACATGTCGTGTGAGGCTTCATCACGGCGTTGCCTTGATCCAGTATGTCCTCTGACTAGCACAGGAATTGTGAAAAGACGTGGACATCAGCACTTTTTCCGGCACATTAAGATAGACGTGTGGAGGAGTTCGGCACATCATGGTGCAGCCGCTCGGCGCAAAGAAACGCCGTGATGAAGCCTCACAGGACATGTTGGGGCTTGTCCAGCTCAAGCTCAATTTCTCGGATATTCACACGACAGAAAAGCAACCGGAATCCGTCTGAAAGCCGTCCTGAGAGACCAACACCGAGGTGGTTTTGTGCCACGTCAAGAACAGCACGGTGGCGCGTCCCTTGGCTTCTTTTTCCATAAAAAAACTCCTGTAAAGGTGGAATGTGCCGGATAAAGTGCTGATGTCCCCGTCTTTTCACAATTCCTGTGCTAGTCAGAGGACATACCGGATCAAGACAGTGTCCAGTTTAGAAATGAACGGCACATTTCACTATTACAGGAGTTTTTGTCATGGAAAGAGGAACAAAGGCGGAGGAATTCCGGCCGAAAAGCAACACCATGATGAAGCCTCACAGGACATGTTCTGGCATGTCCAGCTCATGCACAATCACAATCGGATATTCACATGACTGGAAAGCAACCGGAATCCGTCTGAAATCCACCTTTAAGCTGTCCTGTGAGACCAACACCGAGGTGGTTTTGTCCCGCGTAACGAACGGCTCCGTGGCGCGTCCCTCTGCTTCTTTTTCCATGAAAAAAAAACTCCTGTAACGGTGGAATGTGCCAGAAAAAGTGCTGATGTCCACATCTTCTGCCTTTTTGTGAAAGTCAGACGAGGTCCCAGATCAACAAAGCTTTCACGTTGGAAATGATCTGGTTGTTTGTGCGGGATGTCAGCCTGTCAATGGGGGCTGGGAGCACGCTGCGCTCTCAGCAGTTGTGGGCCGTCCTTAAAGGGGCAGTAACACTCCTTAATCTGTTTAATCCCCATAAAATCGTCCCTGAAAGCCATATTAATTTTTCGAACGGTGGCCACCTGGAGGTCTCTTACAGTTTCTGGAAAAAAACTGATGCAGCAAAGCTCCAAATCGTTCAGACATTTATTTGCAATAAAAAAAATAGACGAGAGGGGTAGACCACACCTCACTCAAAGCCTGCTCACAGGCGAATGAAGCAACCGACAGGCATGAAAAAACTCACGCATGCGCACGAGGGTTCAAGCTTGGCTGACGCAATCACACGTGATTAAAATCCATATGGTTTTGAAAAAAATAATAAGGTCGGATACTTTTCTAACAGACCTCGTATCATATGTGTGTGTGTGTATGTATGTATGTGTGTGTGTATATATATATATATATATATATATATATATATATATATATATATATATACACACACACACACACACACACACACACACACACACACACACACACACACACACACATATTCTATTTCTACCTCATTTCTTATGTCTTGTACTGTTACAAGTATTATTATTATTGCTTATCCTTGCACACGCTGTTTGATGAACATTTTCCTCTACTTACACCCATCTTGTGTGTTTTTTAAGAGCTGATGTAACATGTGAATTTCTCCTCTGTGAGATCAATAAAGTTTATCTTTATCTTTTCAATGTTAAATTTAAATGTCAAAAAAAAAAAATACCTGTATTCAGGATAAGATCCAGATCCAACTTTGTCAGGTGACAGTGAGTGCAACTCTGTACCACACGTTCAAATATGAGAGTGATTGGGGCATGTTTGATTAAGATATAATGCAAAATATACATTAAACTGGGTTTTCAATGTTAAATTTAAATGGTCAAAAAACCTGTATTCTGGATCAGATCCGGATCAAACTTTGTCAGATGATAAATGATACCATCCAACACAACACTCTCATATATGAAAGAAATTTGATCTTTTTTTGGACAGAATTATGATTTTTTTTTTTTAATTTCTGGTGTTAAAGGATAGAAATTTCTTCAAATTTCCCAAATTTTCCTGACTTTGACATTTGACCTATGATCTAGAAAACTGAATCAGTTCTTGCCTCTCGGGATATGAATCCTCTGTAAAAATTTCATTAACAATATATGAAGAATTGTGGGTTACAGGATGCTCAGAAACAGACAAACAAATACACAAACAAACGGGTGAAAATCTAACCTCTGCCCAACTTCATTCGCGGAGGAAACGATACAGAATATTTCTCTGATTTAAACAATTGATTAAAATGCAGACATACTGAATAAGTAATAAAATTAACTTTCTGAATGTGAAATATCATAATCTGGATCAGACGGATTAATCAAGAAATGATCGACATCAACAAAGAAAAAACTAAAAAAACTGTCAAGTTTCTCATATGGGTAGATGATTCAAAGAACCAAAGGCTTCAGAAAAGTCTTCAAGAAACCAAAAAATAATGAAACAAAAATCTGTATGGTCACTTTCTTCAACAAAAAAATAAAGTTGCTCACCTTTTTTGTTTGTTGTGAAATATTTGGAGTCTGTCATGATGCTGTCTGTATAAAAGACACAATAAAAGAATTAAGATCACAAACAACATCAACACTAATATCTTTACAGACAGAAAGATTTTATGGGCTGTAATCTGACTGTTTATAATGTACTAATGACAAACAGCATCAACGCTAACATCTTTACAGACTGACAAACATTTTATGTGCTGTAATCTGACTGTTTATAATGTACTAATGACAAACAGCATCAATACTAACATCTTTACAGACTGACACAAACATTTCATGTGCTGTATTCTGACTGTTTATACTGTACTAATGACAAATAGCATCAACACTAACATCTTTACAGGCAGACACAAACATTTTATGTGCTGTAATCTGACTGTTTACAATGTACTAATGACAAACAGCATCAACACTAACATCAAAAAAATTGATTGATTGATCTTTACAGACTGACACAAAGATTGTATGTGCTGTAATCTGACTGTTTATAATGTACTAATGACAAACAACATCAATCAATCAATCAATTTTATTTATATAGAGCCAAATCACAACAAACAGTTGCCCCAAGGCGCTTTATATTGTAAGGCAAGGCCATACAATAATTACGTAAAAACCCCAACGGTCAAAACGACCCCCTGTGAGCAAGCACTTGGCGACAGTGGGAAGGAAAAACTCCCTTTTAACAGGAAGAAACCTCCAGCAGAACCAGGCTCAGGGAGGGGCAGTCTTCTGCTGGGACTGGTTGGGGCTGAGGGAGAGAACCAGGAAAAAGACATGCTGTGGAGGGAAGCAGAGATCAATCACTAATGATTAAATGCAGAGTGGTGCATACAGAGCAAAAGGAGAAAGAAACACTCAGTGCATCATGGGAACCCCCCAGCAGTCTAAGTCTATAGCAGCATAACTAAGGGATGGTTCAGGGTCACCTGATCCAGCCCTAACTATAAGCTTTAGCAAAAAGGAATGTTTTAAGCCTAATCTTAAAAGTAGAGAGGGTGTCTGTCTCCCTGATCTGAATTGGGCGCTGGTTCCACAGGAGAGGAGCCTGAAAGCTGAAGGCTCTGCCTCCCATTCTACTCTTACAAACCCTAGGAACTACAAGTAAGCCTGCAGTCTGAGAGCGAAGCGCTCTATTGGGGTGATATGGTACTATGAGGTCCCTAAGATAAGATGGGACCTGATTATTCAAAACCTTATAAGTAAGAAGAAGAATTTTAAATTCTATTCTAGAATTAACAGGAAGACAATGAAGAGAGGTCAATATGGGTGAGATATGCTCTCTCCTTCTAGTCCCTGTTAGCACTCTAGCTGCAGCATTTTGAATTAACCTTGTGGAACTCCAAAATTAACCTTAGTCTGTGAAGAAGATTCCCCATTTACATGAACAAATTGTAATCTATTAGATAAATATGATTCAAACCACCGCAGTACTCTAGCTGCAGCATTTTGAATTAACTGAAGGCTTTTCAAGGAACTTTTAGGACAACCTGATAATAATGAATTACAATAGTCCAGCCTAGAGGAAATAAATGCATGAATTAGTTTTTCAGCATCACTCTGAGACAAGACCTTTCTGATTTTAGAGATATTGCGTAAATGCAAAAAAGCAGTCCTACATATTTGTTTAATATGCGCATTGAATGACATATCCTGATCAAAAATGACTCCAAGATTTCTCACAGTATTAGTAGAGGTCAGGGTAATGCCATCCACAGTAAGGATCTGGTCAGACACCATGTTTCTAAGATTTGTGGGGCCAAGTACAATAACTTCAGTTTTATCTGAGTTTAAAAGCAGGAAATTAGAGGTCATCCATGTCTTTATGTCTGTAAGACAATCCTGCAGTTTAGCTAATTGGTGTGTG
The DNA here is from genome assembly GCF_902500255.1 of Thalassophryne amazonica. Lineage (NCBI taxonomy): Eukaryota > Metazoa > Chordata > Actinopteri > Batrachoidiformes > Batrachoididae > Thalassophryne > Thalassophryne amazonica. The sequence continues at coordinate 3,823,022 of NC_047111.1, forward strand.
TCCTCTGGCTTCATGGATAGATAAAGCTGGGTATCATCTGCGTAACAATGAAAATTTAAGCAATACCGTCTAATAATACTACCTAAGGGAAGCATGTATAAAGTGAATAAAATTGGTCCTAGCACAGAACCTTGTGGAACTCCATAATTAACCTTAGTCTGTGAAGAAGATTCCCCATTTACATGAACAAATTGTAATCTAAGATAAATATGATTCAAACCACCGCAGCGCAGTGCCTTTAATACCTATGGCATGCTCTAATCTCTGTAATAAAATTTTATGGTCAACAGTATCAAAAGCAGCACTGAGGTCTAACAGAACAAGCACAGAGATGAGTCCACTGTCTGAGGCCATAAGAAGATCATTTGTAACCTTCACTAATGCTGTTTCTGTACTATGATGAATTCTAAAACCTGACTGAAACTCTTCAAATAGACCATTCCTCTGCAGATGATCAGTTAGCTGTTTTACAACTACCCTTTCAAGAATTTTTGAGAGAAAAGGAAGGTTGGAGATTGGCCTATAATTAGCTAAGATAGCTGGGTCAAGTGATGGCTTTTTAAGTAATGGTTTAATTACTGCCACCTTAAAAGCCTGTGGTACATAGCCAACTAATAAAGATAGATTGATCATATTTAAGATCGAAGCATTAAATAATGGTAGGGCTTCCTTGAGCAGCCTGGTAGGAATGGGGTCTAATAGACATGTTGATGGTTTGGATGAAGTAACTAATGAAAATAACTCAGACAGAACAATCTGAGAGAAAGAGTCTAACCAAATACCGGCATCACTGAAAGCAGCCAAAGATAACAATACGTCTTTGGGATGGTTATGAGTAATTTTTTCTCTAATAGTTAAAATTTTATTAGCAAAGAAAGTCATGAAGTCATTACTAGTTAAAGTTAAAGGAATACTCGGCTCAATAGAGCTCTGACTCTTTCTCAGCCTGGCTACAGTGCTGAAAAGAAACCTGGGGTTGTTCTTATTTTCTTCAATTAGTGATGAGTAGTAAGATGTCCTAGCTTTACGGAGGGCTTTTTTATAGAGCAACAGACTCTTTTTCCAGGCTAAGTGAAGATCTTCTAAATTAGTGAGACACCATTTCCTCTCCAACTTACGGGTTATCTGCTTTAAGCTGCGAGTTTGTGAGTTATACCACAGAGTCAGGCACTTATGATTTAAAGCTCTCTTTTTCAGAGGAGCTACAGCATCCAAAGTTGTCTTCAATGAGGATGTAAAACTATTGACGAGGAGCTCTTGCTTGCCTCTACTGGTGGTTGGCTCTCACTGCGGTATTGTATCACTTCATGTTCCGGAGCATAGTGGTGTTTTGAAGTATCTGTTAGCTGATTAATCTGCGCAGTTAGATTGATCTAGTTAACTAGATAACGATTTGTTTCACAGTGTAATCTTCACGTGCCTTAACTAAAGCACTCCCTCTGCTGAATCACCTCTAAATTATTTACACATTATTCACTTTGTGTGTTTTTAGGAATCCGTTAGCTTAGTGCAGCTACTAGCTCTTAGCCGGTTTAGCATGGCGGCTTCTCCTGTCTCTCCTGCACTTTTCTGCTCTGGGTGTGAAATGTTTAGTTATTCCTCGGCCTCCTTTAGCAGTAATGGTACTTGTAATAAGTCTAGCTTATTCGTAGCTTTGGAGGCCAGGCTGGGCGAATTGGAGACTCGCCTCCGCAACGTGGAAAATTCTACAGCTAGCCAGGCCCCTGTAGTCGGTGCGGACCAAGGTAGCTTAGCCGCCGTTAGTTTCCCTCTGGCAGATCCCGAGCAGCCGGGAAAGCAGGCCGACTGTGAGGAGGAAGCGTAGTTCTAAACAGAAGCCCCGTGTACACCGCCAACTCGTCCACATTTCTAGCCGTTTTTCCCCACTCAACGACACACCCGCCGAGGATCAAACTCTGGTTATTGGCGACTTTGTTTTGAGAAATGTGAAGTTAGCGACACCAGCAACCATAGTCAATTGTCTTCCGGGGGCCAGAGCAGGCGACACTGAAGGAAATTTGAAACTGCTGGCTAAGGCTAAGCGTAAATTTGGTAAGATTGTAATTCACGTCGGCAGTAATGACACCCGGTTACCCCAATCGGAGGTCACTAAAATTAACATTGAATCGGTGTGTAACTTTGCAAAAACAATGTCGGACTCTGTAGTTTTCTCTGGGCCCCTCCCCAATCGGACCGGGAGTGACATGTTTAGCCACATGTTCTCCTTGAATTGCTGGCTGTCTGAGTGGTGTCCAAAAAATGAGGTGGGCTTCATAGATAATAACAGATAACAGATGCTGAGAATGACAGCCTCAACACTGCATTTAATCTATTGTTAGACTCGATTGGCTTTGCTGAGATACTCTATCTCACTTACAGAGTTTAGGTAGCTACTCTGCACTGTGTTGGTATATGGCATTAGGGAACATAAAGAAGGAAGCATATCCTTAAACCTAGTTACAGCGCTTTCTGAAAGACTTCTAGTGTAATGAAACTTATTCCCCACTGCTGGGTAGTCCATCAGAGTAAATGTAAATGTTATTAAGAAATGATCAGACAGAAGGGAGTTTTCAGGGAATACTGTTAAGTCTTCAATTTCCATACCATAAGTCAGAACAAGATCTAAGATATGATTAAAGTGGTGGGTGGACTCATTTACATTTTGAGCAAAGCCAATTGAGTCTAATAATAGATGAAATGCAGTGTTGAGGCTGTCATTCTCAGCAGCTGTGTGGATGTTAAAATCGCCCACTATAATTATCTTATCTGAGCTAAGCACTAACTCAGACAAAAGTTCTGAAAATTCACAGAGAAACTCACAGTAACAACCAGGAGGACGATAGATAACAACAAATAAAACTGGTTTTTGGGACTTCCAATTTGGATGGACAAGACTAAGAGTCAAGCTTTCAAATGAATTAAAGCTCTGTCTGGGTTTTTGATTAACTAATAAGCTGGAATGGAAGATTGCTGCTAATCCTCCGCCTCGACCCGTGCTACGAGCGTTCTGGCAGTTAGTGTGACTCGGGGGTGTTGACTCATTTAAACTAACATATTCATCCTGCTGTAACCAGGTTTCTGTAAGGCAGAATAAATCAATATGTTGATCAATTATTATATCATTTACTAACAGGGACTTAGAAGAGAGAGACCTAATGTTTAATAGACCACATTTAACTGTTTTAGTCTGGGGTGCAGTTGAAGGCGCTATATTATTTTTTCTTTTTGAATTTTTATGCTTAAATAGATTTTTGCTGGTTATTGGTAGTCTGGGAGCAGGCACAGTCTCTACGTGGATGGGGTAATGAGGGGATGGCAGGGGGAGAGAAGCTGCAGAGAGGTGTGTAAGACTACAACTCTGCTTCCTGGTCCCAACCCTGGATAGTCACGGTTTGGAGGATTTAAGAAAATTGGCCAGATTTCTAGAAATGAGAGCTGCTCCATCCAAAGTGGGATGGATGCCGTCTCTCCTAACAAGACCAGGTTTTCCCCAGAAGCTTTGCCAATTATCTATGAAGCCCACCTCATTTTTTGGACACCACTCAGACAGCAAGCAATTCAAGGAGAACATGCAGCTAAACATGTCACTCCCGGTCTGATTGGGGAGGGGCCCAGAGAAAACTACAGAGTCCGACATTGTTTTTGCAAAGTTACACACCGATTCAATGTTAATTTTAGTGACCTCCGATTGGCGTAACCGGGTGTCATTACTGCCGACGTGAATTACAATCTTACCAAATTTACGCTTAGCCTTAGCCAGCAGTTTCAAATTTCCTTCAATGTCACCTGCTCTGGCCCCCGGAAGACAATTGACTATGGTTGCTGGTGTCGCTAACTTCACATTTCTCAAAACAGAGTCGCCAATAACCAGAGTTTGATCCTCGGCGGGTGTGTCGTCGAGTGGGGAAAAAGGGTTAGAAATGTGAACGGGTTGGTGGTGTACACGGGGCTTCTGTTTAGGGCTACGCTTCCTCCTCACAGTCACCCAGTCGGCCTGCTTTCCCGGCTGCTCGGGATCTGCCAGAGGGAAACTAACTGGGGCCTGGCTAGCTGTAGAATTTTCCACGGTCCGGAGCCCAGTCTCCAATTCGCCCAGCCTGGCCTCCAAAGCTACGAATAAACTACACTTATTACAAGTACCATTACTGCTAAAGGAGGCCGAGGAATAACTAAACATTTCACACCCAGAGCAGAAAAGTGCAGGAGAGACAGGAGAAGCCGCCATGCTAAACCAACTAAGAGCTAGTAGCTGCGCTAAGCTAGCAGATTCCTAAAAACACACAATGTGAATAATGTGTAAATAATTTACAGGTGATTCAGCAGAGGGAGTGCTTTAGTTAAGGGACGTGAAGATTACACTGTGAAACAAATAGTTATCTAGTTAACTAGATCAATCTAACTGCGCAGATTAAACAGCTAACAGATACAGCAAAACACCACTGTGCTCTGGAACAGGAAGTGATACAATACCGCAGTGAGAGCCCACCACCAGACATCAACACTAACATCTTTACAGACTGATACAAACACTGTATGTGCTGTAATCTGACTATACTGTACTAATGACAAACAGCATCAACACTAACATCTTTACAGACTGATACAAACATTGTATGTGCTGTAATATGACTGTTTATAATGTACTAATGACAAACAGCATCAACACTAACATCTTTACAGACTGATACAAACATTGTATGTGCTGTAATCTGACTATACTGTACTAATGACAAACTGATTCAACACTAACATCTTTACAGACTGATACAAACATTGTATGTGCTGTAATCTGACTATTTATAATGTACTAATGACAAACAGCATCAACACTAACATCTTTACAGACTGATACAAACATTGTATGTGCTGTAATCTGACTGTTTATAATGTACTAATGACAAACAGCATCAACGCTAACATCTTTACAGGCAGACACAAACATTTTATGTGCTGTAATCTGACTGTTTACAATGTACTAATGACAAACAGCATCAACACTAACATCTTTACAGACTGACACAAACATTTTATGTGCTGTAATCTGACTGTTTATAATGTACTAATGACAAACAGCATCAACACTAACATCTTTGCAGACTGACACAAACATTTTATGTGCTGTAATCTGACTGTTTACAATGTACTAATGACAAACAACATCAACGCTAACATCTTTGCAGACTGACACAAACATTTTATGTGCTGTAATCTGACTGTTTACAATGTACTAATGACAAACAACATCAACGCTAACATCTTTACAGACTGACACAAACATTTTATGCGCTGTAATCTGACTGTTCATAATGTACTAATGACAAACAGCATCAACGCTAACATCTTTACAGACTGATACAAACATTTTATGTGCTGTAATCTGACTGTTTATACTGTACTAATGACAAACAACATCAACGCTAACATCTTTACAGACTGACACAAACATTTTATGTGCTGTAATCTGACTGTTTATACTGTACTAATGACAAACAGCATCAACACTAACATCTTTACAGACTGACACAAACATTGTATGTGCTGTAATCTGACTGTTTATACTGTACTAATGACAAGCAGCATCAACACTAACATCTTTACAGACTGACACAAACATTGTATGTGCTGTAATCTGACTGTTTATACTGTACTAATGACAAGCAGCATCAACACTAACATCTTTACAGACTGACACAAACATTGTATGTGCTGTAATCTGACTGTTTATAATGTACTAATGACAAGCAGCATCAACGCTAACATCTTTACAGACTGACACAAACATTTTATGTGCTGTAATCTGACTGTTTACAATGTACTAATGACAAACAACATCAACGCTAACATATTTACAGACTGACACAAACATTTTATGTGCTGTAATCTGACTGTTTACAATGTACTAATGACAAACAACATCAACGCTAACATCTTTACAGACTGACACAAACATTGTATGTGCTGTAATCTGACTGTTTATACTGTACTAATGACAAACAGCATCAACGCTAACATCTTTACAGACTGACACAAACATTGTATGTGCTGTAATCTGACTGTTTATACTGTACTAATGACAAACAGCATCAACACTAACATCTTTACAGACTGACACAAACATTGTATGTGCTGTAATCTGACTGTTTATACTGTACTAATGACAAACAGCATCAACGCTAACATCTTTACAGACTGACACAAACATTGTATGTGCTGTAATCTGACTGTTTATACTGTACTAATGACAAGCAGCATCAACGCTAACATCTTTACAGACTGATACAAACATTTTATGTGCTGTAATCTGACTGTTTATACTGTACTAATGACAAACAGCATCAACGCTAACATCTTTACAGACTGATACAAACATTTTATGTGCTGTAATCTGACTGTTTATACTGTACTAATGACAAACAGCATCAACGCTAACATCTTTACAGACTGATACAAACATTTTATGTGCTGTAATCTGACTGTTTATACTGTACTAATGACAAACAGCATCAACGCTAACATCTTTACAGACTGACACAAACATTGTATGTGCTGTAATCTGACTGTTTATACTGTACTAATGACAAACAGCATCAACGCTAACATCTTTACAGACTGACACAAACATTGTATGTGCTGTAATCTGACTGTTTATACTGTACTAATGACAAACAGCATCAACACTTTATGATCAGCGTTAGCTAGCGTTAGCTTCTGTTAGCTTGCCTGTAGCGTGCTAATGTTAGCTCGTGTAACTGCAGCCGGTGACTCTCGCAGTCATATGGAGCTCGGACCGACCACATTTCGGTTTCGCAAAGAACTGAATAAGGAAGAACCCACCTGGTGCCGCCTGTAAAGCTGAGAACAGTGGCGCTCAGTCTTTGAATCCTCTGTCTGATGGGGGAAGATGAGCAACGACTGTGACTGTGACGACACTTCACATAAACAAACACACTAGAGTGGACATCTTGCTCCATTCCACGATGATTTCGTTCGCCATCTTAGTCCAGTACTATGGTCGTTTGCGGATTGCCACACTTGCAGATTTAATACAAATCTGACTGTACGTATTTGAGTGTAGGAGGTTTAAAGAACTTTTTGAGCTGCAGTTGTCAAAGTGAAAAGGCCACTGGTCTTCTTGTTTTGCTGAGAAATGTTTTGTCCGTCATCCACAGTGGCGGTTTTTGGAACGGGCGACACGGTCAAAACCAATTTTGGAAACAAAAACAGAGGAGAAACCAGTCAGAGGATGACGGTCTGCAGCTGTGGTCTGTGTGAGGGCTGCAAAGCAAAGTCCACTTCGGATGCAGCAGAACCAGAACTCCAGCGAACGAAGCAGGCAGCTCGTTTCAGAAAAGGCATTTGAAAGCGGACAGACAGGGCGGAACAACGGGTTCGAATCTCACCAGGAGCTCTGTTCACATTTCTAACTGAAGTGACTTGAATCTGACCTTTTTGTGTGCCTGCAAGAGTGTGTGTTATCCAATTTTTACAATCAATTTCAAGCAGCCGGAAACTCTCTTTTTGTTGTCATGTAAATTATTACAAAATAATAATAATGATAATAATGAAATTTAAAATGAGTCTTAGCTTCAGAATTAACTGGTTTTATTTGAGAAAGAAAAAGAATCACATTTGATTTCGTTGGCATGGGAACGCCAGCAACATTTCAGTTTAGATTTTCTTTTGACCCACAGATGAAGAGCAAAAATTATGGACAAAAAAAGCATCTAATGACAGACATTTAGTGCGTAAGGGTGTGTGTATTCAAATTAACGATTCATGGATGTTTTGTATCAGAGTTATATTGTGGCCTGCAGTCTTTTGATGTCAATTCAAATTGCAATTTCAGGGGCACTTCTAAAATATATATAAAAAATATAACGTAATTCTAAAATACCCTCTGTCGAATGAGCATTGTGTTCTATACACCTAGCAATAGCAGGAAGCCATGTCACCATCCTTGCTTGTTAACGTCCACAAGATCATGCCATAAAATTAGAAACAGAATGTGACATATTAACGTCTTAAAATACCTGTTAAAATATGTCAAGGTTTGTCATCTTCGAACTTGTCCAAAGTCTGTGTCCCAAGAATATTCCCTGTGAATTTGGACTGTGGAAGTAATAGGACTTATGCTGTACTCGTACACAGACAGATGGATGGACAGATGGAGACATGGAAGGATGCCAGGTCTTCGCAATACCCGATGGCCGTACGTTGGCCTCAGGAAATAATAATAAAATAATAAGAAATAGCTTTTTGTGGTTTTTCTTTTTTGGGGGGTATTAATTCAGTGTACTAAGGCAAAGACGACGAAGAGGCGATCGTTTCCACAAACAGCGGGAGAAGAAGAAAACTAGAAGGGTGGAAATGAGAGTGGGGACTTTGAATGTTGGTAGTATGACTGGTAAAGGGAGAGAGCTGGCTGATATGATGGAGAGGAGAAAGGTAGACATATTGTGTGTGCAAGAGTCCAAATGAAAGGGAAGTAAGCAGGAGCATCGGCGGTGGGTACAAGTTGTTGAATCAGGGTGAGGACAGGAAGAGAAATGGTGTTGGGGTCATTTTAAAGGAAGAGTATGTTAAAAGTGTGTTGGAGGTTAAACGAGTGTCTGACAGGGTGATGAGTGTGAAGTTAGAAATTGAATGTTGTGTGGGCCGCCGAAGAGGAGGTACTGCTGGCCCACCACCAGATGGCGCCCTGCCATGCTGGCACCTTTTGCCCTGCAGAGGGCGCACAGACCAGTTGGATCCTCCAGGTGCACCGTTTTGGCTGTCAGCTGCCAGTCACTATTCATCACCACATCCATAAGAACCTGGGAGAGACACCATAACTCTGCCAAGTTATCAGCTTACCACGCAGGTAAACCAACTCAGTCGTTTTGTGCCGTTCGCACATTCATTGTTTCTGAAGTCTTTGCAGTTGTGACTTATACTTGCAGCTTGTAGCCGAGTTTGTGGAAGTTGGAGGAGTTGGCGTCTTCACTCCTCACTTCTGACTTACTAAGCATAACAATTGACACTGCACGTCCTCCAGTTTTTCTTCTGCACTCTGGGAGTATCTGGATTTATCAATCAATCGAATCAATTTTATTTATATAGCGCTAAATCACAACAAACAGTTGCCCCAAGGTGCCTTATATTGTAAGGCAAGGCCATACAATAATTATGGAAAAACCCCAACGGTCAAAACGACCCCCTGTGAGCAAGCACTTGGCAACAGTGGGAAGGAAAAACTCCCTTTTAACAGGAAGAAACCTCCAGCAGAACCAGGCTCAGGGAGGGGCAGTCTTCTGCTGGGACTGGTTGGGGCTGAGGGAGAGAACCAGGAAAAAGACATGCTGTGGAGGGGAGCAGAGATCAATCACTAATGATTAAATGCAGAGTGGTGCATACAGAGCAAAAAGAGAAAGAAACAGTGCATCATGGGAACCCCCCAGCAGTCTAAGTCTATAGCAGCATAACTAAGGGATGGTTCAGGGTCACCTGATCCAGCCCTAACTATAAGCTTTAGCAAAAAGGAACGTTTTAAGCCTAATCTTAAAAGTAGAGAGGGTGTCTGTCTCCCTGATCTGAATTGGGCGCTGGTTCCACAGGAGAGGAGCCTGAAAGCTGAAGGCTCTGCCTCCCATTCTACTCTTACAAACCCTAGGAACTACAAGTAAGCCTGCAGTCTGAGAGCGAAGCGCTCTATTGGGGTGATATGGTACTATGAGGTCCCTAAGATAAGATGGGACCTGATTATTCAAAACCTTATAAGTAAGAAGAAGAATTTTAAATTCTATTCTAGAATTAACAGGAAGACAATGAAGAGAGGCCAATATGGGTGAGATATGCTCTCTCCTTCTAGTCCCTGTTAGCACTCTAGCTGCAGCATTTTGAATTAACCTTGTGGAACTCCATAATTAACCTTAGTCTGTGAAGAAGATTCCCCATTTACATGAACAAATTGTAATCTATTAGATAAATATGATTTAAACCACCGCAGCGCAGTGCCTTTAATACCTATGGCATGCTCTAATCTCTGTAATAAAATTTTATGGTCAACAGAATCAAAAGCAGCACTGAGGTCTAACAGAACAAGCACAGAGATGAGTCCACTGTCTGAGGCCATAAGAAGATCATTTGTAACCTTCACTAATGCTGTTTCTGTACTATGATGAATTCTAAAACCTGACTGAAACTCTTCAAATAGACCATTCCTCTGCAGATGATCAGTTAGCTGTTAGCTGAGATTGGCCTATAATTAGCTAAGATAGCTGGGTCAAGTGATGGCTTTTTAAGTAATGGTTTAATTACTGCCACCTTAAAAGCCTGTGGTACATAGCCAACTAATAAAGATAGATTGATCATATTTAAGATCGAAGCATTAAATAATGGTAGGGCTTCCTTGAGCAGCCTGGTAGGAATGGGGTCTAATAGACATGTTGATGGTTTGGAGGAAGTAACTAATGAAAATAACTCAGACAGAACAATCAGAGAGAAAGAGTCGAACCAAATACCGGCATCACTGAAAGCAGCCAAAGATAACGATACGTCTTTGGGATGGTTATGAGTAATTCTTTCTCTAATAGTTAAAATTTTATTAGCAAAGAAAGTCATGAAGTCATTACTAGTTAAAGTTAAAGGAATACTCGGCTCAATAGAGCTCTGGCTCTTTCTCAGCCTGGCTACAGTGCTGAAAAGAAACCTGGGTTTGTTCTTATTTTCTTCAGTTAGTGATGAGTAGTAAGATGTCCTAGCTTTACGGAGGGCTTTTTTAAAGAGCAACAGACTCTTTTTCCAGGCTAAGTAAAGATCTTCTAAATTAGTGAGACGCCATTTCCTCTCCAACTTACGGGTTATCTGCTTTAAGCTGCGAGTTTGTGAGTTATACCACGGAGTCAGGCACTTCTGATTTAAAGCTGTCTTTTTCAGAGGAGCTACAGCATCCAAAGTTGTCTTCAATGAGGATGTAAAACTATTGACGAGATACTCTATCTCACTTACAGAGTTTAGGTAGCTACTCTGCACTGTGTTGGTATATGGCATTAGAGAACATAAAGAAGGAATCATATCCTTAAACCTAGTTACAGCGCTTTCTGAAAGACTTCTAGTGTAATGAAACTTATTCCCCACTGCTGGGTAGTCCATCAGAGTAAATGTAAATGTTATTAAGAAATGATCAGACAGAAGGGAGTTTTCAGGGAATACTGTTAAGTCTTCAATTTCCATACCATAAGTCAGAACAAGATCTAAGATATGATTAAAGTGGTGGGTGGACTCATTTACATTTTGAGCAAAGCCAGTTGAGTCTAATAATAGATTAAATGCAGTGTTGAGGCTGTCATTCTCAGCATCTGTGTGGATGTTAAAATCGCCCACTATAATTATCTTATCTGAGCTAAGCACTAAGTCAGACAAAAGGTCTGAAAATTCACAGAGAAACTCACAGTAATGACCAGGTGGACGATAGATAATAACAAATAAAACTGGTTTTTGGGACCGGTTTTGCATGGACCAAGAGTCAAGCTTTCAAATGAATTAAAGCTCTATCTGGGTTTTTGATTAATTAATAAGCTGGAATGGAAGATTGCTGCTAATCCTCCGCCTCGGCCCGTGCTATGAGCATTCTGGCAGTTAGTGTGACTCGGGGGTGTTGACTCATTTAAACTAACATATTCATCCTGCTGTAACCAGGTTTCTGTAAGGCAGAATAAATCAATATGTTGATCAATTATTATATCATTTACTAACAGGGACTTAGAAGAGAGAGACCTAATGTTTAACAGACCACATTTAACTGTTTTAGTCTGTGGTGCAGTTGAAGGGCTATATTATTTTTTCTTTTTGAATTTTTATGCTTAAATATATTTTTGCTGGTTATTGGTGGTCTGGGAGCAGGCACCGTCTCTACGGGGATGGGGTAATGAGGGGATGGCAGGGGGAGAGAAGCTGCAGAGAGGTGTGTAAGACTACAACTCTGCTTCCTGGTCCCAACCCTGGATAGTCACGGTTTGGAGGATTTAAGAAAATTGGCCAGATTTCTAGAAATGAGAGCTGCTCCATCCAAAGTGGGATGGATGCCGTCTCTCCTAACAAGACCAGGTTTTCCCCAGAAGCTTTGCCAATTATCTATGAAGCCCACCTCATTTTTTGGACACCACTCAGACAGCCAGCAATTCAAGCAGAACATGCGGCTAAACATGTCACTCCCGGTCCGATTGGGGAGGGGCCCAGAGAAAACTACAGAGTCCGACATTGTTTTTGCAAAGTTACACACCGATTCAATGTTAATTTTAGTGACCTCCGATTGGCGTAACCGGGTGTCATTACTGCCGACGTGAATTACAATCTTACCAAATTTACGCTTAGCCTTAGCCAGCAGTTTCAAATTTCCTTCAATGTCGCCTGCTCTGGCCCCCGGAAGACAATTGACTATGGTTGCTGGTGTCGCTAACTTCACATTTCTCAAAACAGAGTCGCCATTAACCAGAGGTTGATCCTCGGTGGGTGTGTCGCCGAGTGGGGAAAAACGGTTAGAAATGTGAACGGGTTGGCGGTGTACACGGGGCTTCTGTTTAGGGCTACGCTTCCTCCTCACAGTCACCCAGTTGGCCTGCTTTCCCGGCTGCTCGGGATCTGCTGGAAGGGAACTAACGGCGGCTAAGCTACCTTGGCCCGCACTGACTACAGGGGCCTGGCTAGCTGTAGAATTTTCCACGGTGCGGAGCCGAGTCTCCAATTCGCCCAGCCTGGCCTCCAAAGCTACGAATAAGCTACACTTATTACAAGTACCATTACTGCTAAAGGACGCCGAGGAATAACTAAACATTTCACACCCAGCGCAGAAAAGTGCAGGAGAGACAGGAGAAGCCACCATGCTAAATCAGCTAAGAGCTAGTAGCTGCGCTAAGCTAGCGGATTCCTAAAAACACACAAAGTGAATAATGTGTAAATAATTTAGAGGTGATTCAGCAGAGGGAGTGCTTTAGTTAAGGCACGTGAAGATTACACTGTGAAACAAATCATTATCTAGTTAACTAGATCAATCTAACTACGCAGATTAAACAGCTAACAGATACAGCAAAACAGTGCTGTGCTCCGGAACAGGAAGTGATACAATACCGCAGTGAGAGCCACCAGTAGAGGCAAGCAAGAGCCAAAATCCAATTGTGGTGTTTTAACACCACAATCGCTTGTGGAAGCATCAAAAGTGACCACTGATTGACTGAAGCATATTTGGTTTTGTTTGCACATTTGCATAATAAATTGTCATTTATTTGACTTCCTATTGGCCGTTCATTTACGCCCCCTGGCGTGGGTCCGTGTACTTCACTTTCCCAACAGGATAACTCAGCCACGTCATGGGCTCCGAGGGGCGTTCACCACCAATTGAACAGTCAGTGGAGATGCAAGGTGCGCATGCTCCACCAGGAGGTGCGTTGGGTGAGCTGCATCACATTCTCACCAACCTCACTGCTCAGTTGGATCTATTAACCGAGCAGGACATTCACCTCAGCTGTAGGATGGAGGCTCTCACTGCTCATGTGGAGACGCACGCGTCAGGCATGGCTGCAGCCACTCCTCCTGTGGACTTGTCGCTAAACACAGAAAATCCAGTGGTCGTTCAAAGATCTCCCCCTCCCCGTTACCCAAAGCTTACATTAGCCCCCCAGAACTGTACGGGAGATGTGTCGAAACGTGCGCGGACTTCTTGATGCAGTGCACGCTCATTTTTTCGCAGTGCCCCGTGATGTACGCATCAGACCACAGCCGGGTGGCTTATGTAATTAATTTGCTTCGGGGCAAGGCACGCACCTGGGCTACGGCGCTCTGGGAGGAGGACTCACGGCTCCTTTCGACATATACTGGGTTTATCAGGGATTTTCCACAGGTGTTCGATCATCCCAATAGAGGCGAGTCCGCTTCAAATATGCTGCTGTCAATGAGATAGGGACGCCGGAGTGCAGCTGATTACACAATCGACTTCTGTGTTGCGGCAGCGAGGGCCAGTTGGAACTCAGTAGCACTCCGCGCCGCCTTTGTAAATGGGCTGTCTCCGGCCCTAAAGGAGCATCTGGTGGCTAAGGATCAGCCGTGGGATTTAGATGGGCTTATTGATCTGGTTATTCGCTTAGACAATCAGTTTGAGGAATTTAAGTGGAAGCGAGACGAAGAGCGAAGAGCGTGCGCGCTGTCCGTGCAGATCCGAGTTAGTGCCCTCCTCTCCCCACTCCAAAGCCAGGGCTCTCTGTGTTACACCAGCTCCCCCTGCTGACGTTGCTATAGAAACGAGCAGGGCAAAAGTGACAAAAAAAAAGGAAAAACAAAGGAGACTGGCACGTGGAGAGTGTATTTACCGCGGCTTGAATGAGCATGCGCAGAATAAGGGGCCCCATGCGGTTAAACAACAAGGCTCAACCTTAGAGACTGGGCTAAGAGTGAGTCATACTAACCATACGGGTGTCCCACACAAATGCGCATGACTCCCAGTCACAATCCTCTGTGGGGATTTAACCCTTACCGCTCCAGCACTGATCGACACGGGTCGGAAGGGAACCTACTGGACAGTAGGTGGGCTAAGGAGGTAGGGCTCCCTCTGGTGGCCATTCCTTCACCACTGAAGGTGCGGGCACTAGATGGCACCCTAGTACCAGAAATCACACAGCAGACACAGCCTTTAACTTTGGTTGTCTCTAGAAATCACAGGGAGGAGATTGTGTTCTTTGTAACACCTTCTACCTCCAGGATTATTATGGGATTTCCATGGATGGTTATGCACAATCCCCGGATTGATTGGTCGTCTGGGGTTGTGGCTCAATGGAGCGAAACCTGCCACCAGGAGTGTTTAAGATCCTCGGTGCCACCCGGCGATGAAGTTAAAGAGGAGGTCAGAGTTCCCCCCAATCTTACGGAGGTGCCGGCTCAGTATCATGACCTTGCTGACGTCTTCAGCAAGGATCTGGCACTCACCCTGCCCCCACATCCGTCCAGCAGACTGTACAACCTCTCACGTCCTGAACGCGAATCAATGGAGACCTACATCCGGGACTTATTAGCTGCCGGGCTAATCCGTAATTCTTCATCCCCGTTAGCTGCAGGTTTCTTTTTTGTGGGCAAGAAGGATGGCAGTCTCCGTCCATGCATTGATTATAGAGGGCTGAACGAGATCACGGTTTGCAACCGATATCCGTTACCTCTATTAGATTCAGTGTTCATACCCCTGCATGGAGCCAAAATATTCTCAAAACTGGATCTTAGAAGTGCTTATCATCTGGTTCGGATACGGAAGGGAGACGAATGGAAGACGGCATTTAACACCCCCTTAGGTCACTTTGAGTACCTGGTCATGCCATTCAGCCTCACCAACGCCCCGGCGACGTTCCAAGCTTTGATTAATGACATTCTGCGGGATTTCCTGCACCGATTCGTCTTCGTATATCTAGACGAGATCTTCATCTTCTCCCAGGACTCTGAGACTCATGTTAAGCATGTCCGTCAGGTCCTGCAGCAGTTATTGGAGAACCGGCTGTTTGTGAAGGCCGAGAAGTGTGAGTTCCACAGCACTTCTTTGTCCTTCTTGGGGTTTATCATCTCCTCCAACTCCATCACACCCGATCCATCTAAGGTAGCAGTGGTGAGAGATTGGCCCCAACCGGTAAATTGTAGGAAGCTGCAACAGTTCCTAGGGCTCGCCAATTTTTACAGGAGGTTCATTAAGGGCTATAGTCAGGTAGTTGGTCCCCTTACAGCCCTGACCTCCACAAAAGTCCCCTTCACCTGGTCGGATCGGTGCGAAGCCGCGTTTAGGGAGTTGAAACACCGGTTTTCGACTGCACCAGTTCTGGTGCAGCCTGTCCTAACCACCAGTTCATTGTTGAAGCGGATGCCTCTGACTCAGGGATAGGAGCCGTGCTGTCCCAGAGCAGGGAGTCCGATAGTGTTCTCCACCCTTGTGCTTACTTCTCCCGCAGGTTAACCCCCGCTGAACGGAACTATGACGTTGGCAATCGGGAACTCCTGGCGGTGAAAGAAGCCCTCAAGGAGTGGAGACATCTGTTGGAGGGAGCTGTGGTCCCATTTGTGGTTCTCACTGACCATCGGAACCTGGAATACATCCAGACCGCTAAGCGTCTGAACCCCAGACAAGCCCGATGGTCACTGTGTTTCGGACGCTTCGACTTTAAGATCACCTATCGCCCCAGGACCAAGAACATCCGGTCTGATGCCCTGTCCCGGGTGCATGAAGAGGAAGTTGGAGCAAGGCTGTTGGACCCACCACACACCATCATACCGGAATCCACTATCGTCGCAGCCCTCACATGGGACATGGAGGGAGTGGTCAGGGAGGCCCTGACGTGACACCCAGATCCCGGAGGTGGTCCTCCCAACAGGCTGTACGTCCCACCAGACGCTCGTACTGCCGTATTGGACTTCTGTCACGGTTCCAAGCTCTTCTGCCATCCAGGAGTGCGAAGAACCATGGCAGTGGTCCGGCAGCGGTTCTGGTGGGCGTCAGTTGAAGCCGACACTAGGGACTACATCCGGGCATGTACCATCTGCGCCAGGGGCAAGGCTACACACCAGCCGGAGAAGGGGCTCCTCCAGCCATTGCCTGTGCCTCGTCACCCCTGGTCCCACATAGGAGTGGACTTCGTCACGGGTCTCTCTGCGTCCCAGGGTAAGACTGTCATCATGATGATAGTGGACCGGTTCTCCAACGTGGCCCACTTCATGGCCCTCCCGAAGCTCCTGACTGCCCAGGAGACTGCAGACCTCCTGGTCTACCACGTCGTGCGTCTGCATGGTATCCCGACGGACATAGTGTCAGACCGTTGTCCTCAGTTCTCCTCACAGGTCTGGAGGAGCTTCTGTAAGGAGCTGGAGGCCACGGTGAGCCTGTCGTCCGGGTACCACCCTCAAACAAACGGTCAAGCAGAGCGGGCTAACCAGGACCTAGAACAAGCCTTAAGGTGTGTCACATCTGCACACCCGACGGCCAGGAGTCAACAGCTGGCCTGGATCGAGTACGCACTCAACAGCCAAGTGTCGTCCTCTACCGGCCTCTCCCCGTTCGAGGTCTGTTTGGGGTATCAACCCCTGTTGTTTCCAGCTGTCGAGGGAGAGGTCGAGGTGCCCTCGGTCCAGGCCCACCTCAGGAGATGCTGTCAGGTGTGGAAGAAAGCCCGCTCTGCTCTCCTGAAGGCCCGGACGCGGGCTAAGGACCATGCGGACCGCCGACGAGCCCCGGCCCCAGCTTATCAGCCCGGGCAGGAGGTTTGGCTATCCACTAAAAACATCCCTCTTCAGACCGACTCACCAAAGCTCACCGACTGCTACATTGGACCGTTTAAGATCGTCAAAGTGATCAGCCCCGCCGCAGTGAAGCCGGGAGTTGAAGCTTCACTGCGGATTCACCCGGTTTTTCACATCTACAAAATCAAACCATATCACACATCGGACCTCTGCACCCCCGGACCGGCGCCGCCTCCTGCCCGCATCATCGATGGCGAACCGGCGTGGACTGTCAGGAAGCTCTTGGATGTATGTCGGAGGGGTCGGGGGTACCAGTACCTGGTAGACTGGGAGAGTTATGGCCCAGAAGAACGCTCCTGGGTGAAGAGAAGCTTAATTTTGGATCCCGCCCTCCTGGCGGATTTCTACAGGGAACACCCCGACAAGCCGGGGGGGGGGGGGGGGTCCTGTTGTGTGTGCCGCCGAAGATGAGGTACTGCTGGCCCACCACCAGATGGCACCCTGCCATGCTGGCACCTTTTGCCCTGCAGAGGGCGCACGGACTGGTTGGATCCTCCAGGTGCACCATTTTGGCTGTTAGCTGCCAGTCATTATTCATCACCACATCCATAAGAACCTGGGAGAGACACCATAACTCTGCAGAGTTATCAGCTTCCCACGCAGGTAAACCAACTCAGCCGTTTTGTACCGTACGCACATTCATTGTTACTGAAGTCTTTGCAGTTGTGACTTATACTTGCAGCTGAGTTTGTGGAAGTTGGAGGAGTTGGCGTCTCCACTCTTCACTTCTGACTTACTAAGCATAACAATTGACACTGCACGTCCTCCAGTTTTTCCTCTGCACTCTGGGAGTATCTGGATTTATTCCTACAAGAGGATTACTGTGAGTTGCTGACTGTTTGCTCGGTGTTCACACACCCACTCTTAACCTGTGTTTGTTCCTGCCAGCAGTACCGGGTCGGACAGCCACAAGCGGTGGCCACCTGGGGGAATCAGGACTTGGCGGCTCTGGTGTGTTGCAGGTCTCTGTTGGCGGTGGAACTTCGTGGGTTCCGGCTCTCCTCTGGATAGGCGACTCCTACCCTCGGGCCTGCCCACGCGTCACCTTTTTGATTACTGATTGACTGAAGCATATTTGGTTTTGTTTGCACATTTGCATAATAAATTGCCATTTATTTGACTTCCTATTGGCCGTTCATTTACTCTCCCTGGCGTGAGTGCGTGTACTTCACTTTCCCAACATTGAAGGGGTGATGATGAATATCAACAGTGTGAGATGAAGGAGAAAGAAGATTTCTGGAGTGCGTTAGATGAGGTGGTGGAGAGTGAACCCAAGCATGAAAGAGTGGTGATAGGAGCGGACTTCAATGGGCATGTTGGTGAAGGGAACAGAGGTGATGAGGAAATAATGGGTAGATATGGTATCAAGGACAGGAATGGGGAAGGACAGATGGTAGTTGATTTTGCAAAAAGGATGGAAATGGTTCTGGTGAATACCTACTTTAAGAAAAGGGATGAGCACAGGGTAACATAAGAGTGGAGGAAGGTGCACACAGGTGGACTACATTCTTTATAGGAGATGCAAACTAAAAGAAATCAGAGACTGTAAGGTGGTGGCAGGAGAGAGTGTCGTTAGACAGCATAGGATGGTTGTTTGTAGGATGACTTTAGAGGTAAAGAAGAAGAAGAGAGTGAGAGCTCAACAAAGGATCAGATGGTGGAAGCTGAAGGAGGAAGACTGTTGTGTGAAATTTAGGGAGCAGGTGAGAGAAGCACTGGTTGGAGGGGAAGCAGTTTTGGACAACTGGAAAATTACTGCAGATGTGGTGAGGGAGACAGCTGGGACAGTACTGAGTATGACATCTGGACAGTGGAAGGAAGACAAGGAGACTTGGTGGTGGAATTAAGAGGTCCAGGAAAGCATAAGGAGAAAGAGGTTGGCGAAAAAGTTTTGGGATAGTCGGAGTGATAAAGAAAGTAGACAGGAGTACAAGGAGATGCAGCGTAAGGCGAAAAGAGAAGTGGCAAAAGCGAAGGAAAAGGCATATTGTGAGCTGTACAAGAAGTTGAATAGTAAGGAAGGAGAAAAGGACTTGTACCGATTGGCCAGACAAAGGGACAGAGCTGGAAAGGATGTGCAGCAGGTTAGGGTGGTAAAAGATGCACATGGTAATGTGGTGACAAGTGAGGTGTGTGTCCTGAGAAGGTGGAGGGAATATTTTGAAGAGCTGATGAATAACGAAAATGAGCGAAAGAGAGAGTGAGAGTAAATCAGGAAGTACAAGAGATAAGAAAGGAAGAAGTGAGGGCTACTATGAAGAGGATGAAGAGTGGAAAGGCAGTTGGGCCGGATGACATTGCAGTGGAGGCATGGAAATGTCTCGGAGAGATGGCAGTAGAGTTTCTAACCAGATTGTTTAATAAAATCTTGGAAAGTGACAGGATGCCTGAGGAGTGGAGACGAAGTGTGCTGGTTCCTATTTTCAAGAACAAGGGTGATGTGCAGAGCTGCAGTAACTACAGAGGCGTAAAGTTGATCAGCCACAGCATGAAGTTATGGGAAAGAGTAGTAGAAGCTAGGCTTTGAAAACAGGTGAAGATATGTGAGCAGTAATATGGTTTCATGCTGAGAAAGAGCACTACAGATGCAATGTTTGCTCTGAGAATACTGTTGGAGAAGTAAAGAGAAGGACAGAAAGAGTTACATTGTGTGTTTGTGGACTTAGAAAAAGCTTATGATAGGGTGCCAAGGGAAGAGCTGTGGTATTGTATGAGGAAGTTTGGAGTGGCAGAGAAGTATGTTAGGGTAGTGCAGGACATGTACAAGAATAGTGTGACAGCGGTGACATGCGCAGTCGGAATGACAGACTCATTCAAGGTGGAGGTGGGATTACACCAATGATCAGCTCTGAGTCCTTTCTTGTTTTCAGTAGTGATGGACAGGTTGACGGATGAGATCAGACAGGAGTCCCCATGGACTGTGATGTTTGCAGATGACACTGTGATCTGAAGTGAGAGTAGAGAGCAAGTTGAGTCTAGTCTGGAGAGGTGGAGGTATGCTGTGGAGAGAAGGGGAATGAAAGTCAGTAGAAGTAAGACTGAGTACATGTGAGAGAGTAAACTCAGCGACCTTATGTCAAAAACTGATTTATGGCCCTGACAGCCAATCAGAATCGACTACGTCACTAAGCCCCGCCCCAACTGCACCCCTTATGATGTCACAGCCAATCAGAATTGACTACGTCACTATGTCCCGCCCCTAAGTCCGCCCCAACCCCTCCCCTAGCCCCACCCCAGGCCACGCCCCTGGCTCCTCCCCTAGCCCCGCCCCATGCTCTGCCCCTAGCGCCTCCCCTAGCCCCACCCACAAAAACCACCCCTAACCGCGCCCCTAGCACCTCCCCTAACCCCGCCCCAAGCTCTGCCTCCAAGTCCCGCCTCCAAGCCCTACCTTCCCTTCCACCCGGGTCTAATATTTTAATGTCCTTTTATTTCATGAATTAAAGAAGGATTAAAAAATACCTAGATCTTTTTTAATGTATTAATTAAAGAATGAACTAATTCTGAAATAATTAAACATAAATCACTGTCTAATATTTAATACCCCTTTAATATTTTTAATTCTTAAATTAAAGCGCGTCCTTTTATGGTTTTTATTTCCTCAATTAAAGAAGGATTAAAAAAATACCCGTATCTTTTACACAATTATGGGAGTTTTTCTGTTGTGTGGGCCGCTGAAGAGGAGGTACTGCTGGCCCACCACCACATGATGGCGCCCTGCTTGAAGTGCGGGCTTCAAGCACGAGAGGGCGTCGGAGCGACCGGGAGTGACAGCTGTCACTCATCATCCGTACCAGCTGTCACTCATCCACTACTCATCACCACCACCATAAAGGCCGGACTGCAACTCCACCTCCCCGCCGAGAAATCAGCTACCATTCAGGTAATTACTTCTCTGCTGAACCTTAACCCGAGCATCAGTCTGATCTCTTTTGCAGCCGTTTTCCTGGGACGGATACCCTGTCTGCTGAGTTGGCGTTTGGTGTGGACTGCGACGGCTTCGCCTCCCACCCCACCCAGATAAGTGGTTATCTCGGGAGCTGCACGAGTGTGTGATTGGAGGTGGAGGTTTTCCCTCCTAACTGTATACAGACTGTGGGATTACTGAGTGTGCGAACTCACACTCATCAGTACTGTCTCTGTTCTCTGCCAGCAGTACCGGGTCTGACTGCTGAAGACAGCGGCCACCTGGGGCGCAGGGCTTGGCGGCTCCGGTGTTCTTCAGCTCCGTTGGTGGTGGAAGCTGTGTGGGATCCGGCTCATCTCTCGCCAGACGTCTTCTATCGTCGAGCCTGCCCACATGTCACCTTGTGTATAATTGACATTCCACCATATTGTTATTGTCTGTACTTCGTTGTGCGATTCACAACATTAAATTGTTACTTTTGGCTTATCCATTGTCCGTTCATTAACGCCCCCTGTTGTGGGTCCGTGTCACGACACTTTCACAACATTTTCTTCAATTTACTGATTAAACACAAATATTTTAATACCCCTTTAATATTTTTTAATTCTTAAATTAAAGCATCTCCTTTTCTGTTTTTTTAATTCTTAAATTAAAGAAGGGTTAAAAATAACCGTCTCTCGGCTGTAACGGCTGTAAGTCTTTGCAGCAAGACGGTCAAATACCCACGCATAGAGCTCCTCACGGAAACATGACCCCACGGCTGTAATACCTGTTGCAGACGCTAGCTGTGTGCGTGTGTGTGTGTGTGTGCGTGCGTGTGTGTGTGTGTGTGCATGTGTGTCTGTCTGGGGGGTGTTTGTGTGCGTGTGTGTGTGTGTGTGTGTGTGTGTGTGTGTGTGTGTGTGTGTGTGTGTGTGTGACCTGTGCAGCGGGGGTGTCAGGCCGGATGGTCTTTTATAACATAGTAGAGAAGCTTGAATCTTTGGTTGAAGCTTGAATGTTTTATTATATCCGATTTCCTGATGACGGGGTCGTTCGCTGGGCTTGTTTGAAGACGGAAAAACAAAGCTTATACTTAGTCATGATAGATGCAGTTTCTTTTAAGATATTACCCGGTCGATCAGGTGCTGCGGGACCCCCGCTGATCGCTGATGCCGCCCGAGGTGATGAAGGCGGAAAAAACAAAGTTTCTTCTCAGTCACGTCCCCCTGTGGGAAGGAGTCACCGCTCATTTCCACTATGACCGGTGAAGAGTGAAGGTGCCTGGACCCCGCGATGGGTATAAAATAGAATTAATTTGCGGTAAAAAAAAATCCCCTGGTCCTGAAAAACCATGTTTAAGTTTTCTTGTCTTCGAGCAGAGTGCGAAAACCACATCAGCTTTCAGGGTAAGTGATTTAAGTAATCTTTTTTGATAGAAATGACTGTTTTTAAATGCACACAGTCTGAAATGGTGTCTTTTTTAGACAAACCGCGCAGACGCTCCAGAGTGCGTTCGGGCCCGGCGTCGGTAATATATTTGAAAAATTACAGAATATCTGCTTGCGAGGGTGCTGCTTTTTATTTATTTATTTATTTATTTTAATTCTAGAAATCAAGTCAGAGCCCCCTGAAGAAGTTCGAAGGCTGGAAGCCCCGACTTCACCACGCAGATGTAAGTACACCGACCGAAATTAAATCACGTTTAAAACTCTGGAATAACCCGATTTTTTCTTTTACAGCCTGTGGAGAAGCGAACGATCCACGGATTTACACAGTAAGGAGTCTGAGTTTATTTATTTATTTATTTTAAATATTTAATAACTAACGTTTTTCTCTCTTTTTTTTTTTTCAGCTCTCGCTGAGGGAGACCGTCTATTTTCCACCGAGACGCAAGGCTCGAAGATATTCTGAGCTGGGATTAATCTCATCTCGCAACTTGTTTGAAAATGTGTATTCTGTTTTTTTCTTATTCCGATGGAACAGGAGAATTCATTTTGAAGAGGTATATTAATTGATTTTCTGGAGATAGATTCATCCTGGTACGGCTTTTAAAAGATGGAAGGAGAGAATTCAGGCCGGGAAAATAACTTCGGACGTGTATTAGATTTAAACGCTTCAATAATCGACTCAGCGGGGAGCGCTCCTGGAACAGATGGCCCATTACCCGAGGCGTTAAATTCACCACCTCGAAATAACATCGAGTCCGGAGAGAGACTTTTAAGCCATGTTCGTTTAACACCGCTAACTGATGCTCTTAACAATTTGGCGGCTGAACGAGAATCGGAAGAAATTAACCCCTACATCATTTCTGCGATTAATGCGAAAAATTCGACGGTCCAGTCTGATACTGAAGAGCCCCCTGACCCCCGCACACCCCGCCTAGAGAGGAGTCCGGTCCCGTGGCATTGAACCAGGTACGTCTGACTCCTTTAAATAACGCCGTAAACCTCCTGGCGTGTGAAGTTAATCCTCACGTCCAATCCGCGGTGGATGAATTAAATCAAATGCCTAACGACGCGCGCGTTTTTTCACCTTTAAGAAGACCCTCCCCGCGCAATGCGCACGGAGAAGATATTTTAAACAGAGCTCGTTTAACCCCAATAAACGCGGCAATCTCTGTTTTGATGGAAGGCGGGGATGATGCACGACCGGGGTCCAGCTGACATTCTCCCATGACGGGCGGTGGGGCTGCTAACGTCATCAGGAGACCTGCTTTTAACAATATCAAAATCAGGCAGCCTCTAAATTTCCACCGCGTCGACGAAATTCCCGACTACACGGAATTTTATCGTAACGTCATTGGGACTCTTCAGAACTCGGTCAAAAAGGCTTTAACACATGCCAGGGCCGGGGACTTGATCCAAATGGAGATTCGTGGGGACTCAGTCTACAACGATGCCGCTTTGATCAGCTCATATAACGACGCGGGCGATGTGACGGGCTTCCAAAATCTGCTAGACCGACTGATACAATTGAATTCCAACGTTTTATCTGACAAGTCTCTGGAATTAGTGGTCCAAGTCATCCGCAAGCAGAATGGCGCGGGGAAATGCAGAATAGATGACCTCCTCCATCACGAGGTTCTGAGGAAAAAATCCAAATGCCTTAATGTCATGTATAATCCTGAGAACAGTTTATGTTTCGCAATAAACCTCGTTCAATTATTGAATCCTCATCTGACTACGCACGAGGCGGAGCAGCGCGGGCTGGTGTTACAAATTAGAGTCGGATTAACGGCTGCTATTGTTGTGTGAGCCGCTGAAGAGGAGGTACTGCTGGCCCACCACCAGAAGGCGCCCTGCCTGAAGTGCGGGCTTCAGGCACGAGAGGGCGCTGCCACCTCAGGAACAAGCCGTGGTGACAGCTGTCACCCATCATCCGTGACAGCTGTCACTAATCAACACATCTGGTATAAAAGCAGGAAGACACCTCCACCAAACTGCCGAGATATCATCTTCATCTGGAGGTAATACTCTCAGCCCTTTTTGTGAGATTTATAAATCTGTTATTGTGAGTGTTTGCAGGAGAACCGGTCGTTTTTGCGGAGGCTGTGCAAGACGGCTCTCCTTTTCATCTGAGACCGCTGCAACGTGTTGAGTGAGAGGTGGAGGTGGCATTCCCACCATTGTTACTGGGTGTTCACACACCCACCCTTTGACTGTCTTTTGCTTTCTGCCAGCAGTACCAGATCCGACACGCCGGGAAGGTGGCCACCTGGGGACTCCGGGACTTGGCGGTTCCAGTATTCCTCGGGTTCAGGTGGCGGTGGAAATCGTGTGGTTCCGGTTCGTTTCCAGACGGGCGTCTCCTATCGTCGAGCCTGCCCACACGACACCTTTATTAATTGACTGTTGCACATTCTGAATCTGCTGTGTTTGGTTGTGACATTCACAACAGTAAAGTGTTATAATTTGACTCCTTCCATTGTCCGTTCATTTACGCCCCCTGTTGTGGGTCCGTGTCCCGACACTTTCCAACAGCTATGCCGGTATCTTTAGAGCAGGTGGGAAAATTTGAAAACGTTCTGGGTTGTAAAATTGTGGTGTTTTTCCAGACCTGAAGGGGAGAGAAAGCTGACAAAATTCCAAACAGGAATACCGGTGCAGCAGAAAACTCTTTTCGTTTTTCTGTTTAATTATCATTTTTACGGAATCACCGATTTAAAGAGATTTTTGGGAGTGAGATATGTATGAGAGTTTTGCTTTGAGGGGTACAATAACCCTGCTTCCCATAATTAAACACATATTAAAGCCTCTCCTAATTAAAACACACATTAAAGCCTCTCTTCATTAAAACACACATTAAAAGCCTCTCTTCATTAAAACACACATTAAAAGCCTCATTCATTAAAATACATATTAAAGCCTCTGTTCATTAAAACATATTAAAGCCTCTGTCCACTAAAACACATATTAAAGCCTCAGTTCTTTAAAACACATATTAATGCCTTTCTTCATTAAAACAAACATTAAAAGCCTCTGTTCATTAAAACACATATTAATGCCTCTTTTAATTAAAACACACATTAAAGCCTCTGTTCATTAAAACACACATTAAAGCCTCTGTCCATTAAACCACATATTAAAGCCTCTGTTCATTAAAACACATATTAATGCCTCTTTTCATTAAAACACATATTAATGCCTTTGTCCATTAAAACACATATTAAAGCCTCTCTTCCATAAAACACACATTAATGCCTATGTTCATTAAAACATATTATAGCCTCTCCTCATTAAAACACACAAACACTCTGTTCATTAAAACACATATTAAAGCCTCTCCTCTTTAAAACACACATTAAAGCCTCTTTATTAAAGCCTCTGTCCATTAAAACACATATTAAAGCTTCTCATCATTAAAACACATATTAAAGCCTCTCATCATTAAAACACACATTAAAGCCTCTGTTCATTAAAACACATATTAAAGCCTCTCCTCATTAAAACATACATTAAAGCCTCTGCTTATTAAAACACATATTAAAGCCTCTCTTCATTAAAACACACATTAAAGCCACTCCAAATTAAAACACACATTAAAGCCTCTGTCCATTAAACCACATATTAAAGCCTCTGTTCACTAAAACACATATTGAAGCATCTCCTCATTAAAACACATATTGAGGCATCTCATTAAAACACACATTAAAGCTTCTGGTCATTAAAACACATATTAAAGCCTTTCTTCATTAAAATACACATTAAAGCCTCTCTTCATTCAAACACATTAAAGATGAATTTAATGTGTGTTTAACATACATTGGATGAATATGTTAGTTTAAATGAGTCAACACCCCCGAGTCACACTAACTGTCAGAATGCTCATAGCACAGGCCGAGGCAGAGGATTAGCAGCAATCTTCCATTCCAGCTTATTAATTAATCAAAAACCCAGACAGAGCTTTAATTCATTTGAAAGCTTGACTCTTAGTCTTGTCCATCCAAATTGGAAGTCCCAAAAACCAGTTTTATTTGTTATTATCTATCGTCCACCTGGTCGTTACTGTGAGTTTCTCTGTGAATTTTCAGACCTTTTGTCTGACT
This sequence comes from Thalassophryne amazonica, assembly GCF_902500255.1. Lineage (NCBI taxonomy): Eukaryota > Metazoa > Chordata > Actinopteri > Batrachoidiformes > Batrachoididae > Thalassophryne > Thalassophryne amazonica. Next base: position 3,849,751 of record NC_047111.1, read on the forward strand.
TAGTGCTTAGCTCAGATAAGATAATTATAGTGGGCGATTTTAACATCCACACAGATGCTGAGAATGACAGCCTCAACACTGCATTTAATCTATTATTAGACTCTATTGGCTTTGCTCAAAAAGTAAATGAGTCCACCCACCACTTTAATCATATCTTAGATCTTGTTCTGACTTATGGTATGGAAATAGAAGACTTAACAGTATTCCCTGAAAACTCCCTTCTGTCTGATCATTTCTTAATAACATTTACATTTACTCTGATGGACTACCCAGCAGTAGGGAATAAGTTTCATTACACTAGAAGTCTTTCAGAAAGCGCTGTAACTAGGTTTAAGGATATGATTCCTTCTTTATGTTCTCTAATGCCATATACCAACACAGTGCAGAGTAGCTACCTAAACTCTGTAAGTGAGATAGAGTATCTCGTCAATAGTTTTACATCCTCATTGAAGACAACTTTGGATGCTGTAGCTCCTCTGAAAAAGAGAGCTTTAAATCAGAAGTGCCTGACTCCGTGGTATAACTCACAAACCCGTAGCTTAAAGCAGATAACCCGTAAGTTGGAGAGGAAATGGCGTCTCACTAATTTAGAAGATCTTCACTTAGCCTGGAAAAAGAGTCTGTTGCTCTATCAAAAAGCCCTCCGTAAAGCTAGGACATCTTTCTACTCATCACTAATTGAAGAAAATAAGAACAACCCCAGGTTTCTTTTCAGCACTGTAGCCAGGCTGGCAAAGAGTCAGAGCTCTATTGAGCTGAGTATTCCATTAACTTTAACTAGTAATGACTTCATGACTTTCTTTGCTAACAAAATTTTAACTATTAGAGAAAAAATTACTCATAACCATCCCAAAGACGTATCGTTATCTTTGGCTGCTTTCAGTGATGCCGGTATTTGGTTAGACTCTTTCTCTCCGATTGTTCTGTCTGAGTTATTTTCATTAGTTACTTCATCCAAACCATCAACGTGTTTATTAGACCCCATTCCTACCAGGCTGCTCAAGGAAGCCCTACCATTATTTAATGCTTCGATCTTAAATATGATCAATCTATCTTTGTTAGTTGGCTATGTACCACAGGCTTTTAAGGTGGCAGTAATTAAACCATTACTTAAAAAGCCATCACTTGACCCAGCTATCTTAGCTAATTATAGGCCAATCTCCAACCTTCCTTTTCTCTCAAAAATTCTTGAAAGGGTAGTTGTAAAACAGCTAACTGATCATCTGCAGAGGAATGGTCTATTTGAAGAGTTTCAGTCAGGTTTTAGAATTCATCATAGTACAGAAACAGCATTAGTGAAGGTTACAAATGATCTTCTTATGGCCTCGGACAGTGGACTCATCTCTGTGCTTGTTCTGTTAGACCTCAGTGCTGCTTTTGATACTGTTGACCATAAAATTTTATTACAGAGATTAGAGCATGCCATAGGTATTAAAGGCACTGCGCTGCGGTGGTTTGAATCATATTTGTCTAATAGATTACAATTTGTTCATGTAAATGGGGAATCTTCTTCACAGACTAAAGTTAATTATGGAGTTCCACAAGGTTCTGTGCTAGGACCAATTTTATTCACTTTATACATGCTTCCCTTAGGTAGTATTATTAGACGGTATTGCTTAAATTTTCATTGTTACGCAGATGATACCCAGCTTTATCTATCCATGAAGCCAGAGGACACACACCAATTAGCTAAACTGCAGGATTGTCTTACAGACATAAAGACATGGATGACCTCTAATTTCCTGCTTTTAAACTCAGATAAAACTGAAGTTATTGTACTTGGCCCCACAAATCTTAGAAACATGGTGTCTAACCAGATCCTTACTCTGGATGGCATTACCCTGACCTCTAGTAATACTGTGAGAAATCTTGGAGTCATTTTTGATCAGGATATGTCATTCAAAGCGCATATTAAACAAATATGTAGGACTGCTTTTTTGCATTTACGCAATATCTCTAAAATCAGAAAGGTCTTGTCTCAGAGTGATGCTGAAAAACTAATTCATGCATTTATTTCCTCTAGGCTGGACTATTGTAATTCATTATTATCAGGTTGTCCTAAAAGTTCCCTAAAAAGCCTTCAGTTAATTCAAAATGCTGCAGTTAGAGTACTGACGGGGACTAGAAGG